>NC_056735.1:1212789828-1212898138 GCF_019279795.1 Protopterus annectens
CATTTTGGCAAAACGATAAAATGAAATTGGAGTTTATAAATAGGGTAAAAATAAAAAGAGATATGGCAAAGATGCAATAAGAATTAGAGGGACTGGCAATGGTTAGAGTATTGCAGAATAATAGGAATCTGACAGAGCAAGAAGAGGCGCAATTGCACACAGCTAAAGGGAAAATAAGGATTACTATCAGGATAATATGCATGAGGTAGACAAGTTGCTATAATGCAACTGTTTTTGAAAAATTCAGAGTACAAAACCTTTTAGCAAAATAACTAAGGGCAACAGAAAGAAATGTATAGTATCAATCTTAGCCTAAAGCAATAAACATTACCAGATATTCTTTAGAGGTATTAGTGATGTTTCATACATTTTAACATTTGTATAAAGCAAAGGAATGTGGTTACCAAGGAAGGGCAGAAATGGAAATATTTATGGAAGACTTAATTATGCCAAGGTTAGAGGAAGATGAGGGTCAATAATTAATAGTTAAGGTAGGAAGAGATGAAATGAAAATGGTGATGTATATAATCAATCAACAGGGAAGTCTTCTCAATTTTAAACTCATTATTGTTAAGTGTTTGTCTTTACTCGCTAAGAGAATGGCTAAGGTATTGCAAAACTGACAGATATGGATCTTTTTTTTTTTTTTTTTTGAGGGGAAGCAAACAGTTTACAACACTAACAGAATAATGACAATTCCAGAGAGAAGCAGAGTACAAGAAGGTCCCACTACTGTTGTTGGCTCTTTATGCAGAGGTGGCATTTGATAAGAGTTGGTTGGGATTTTATGAGAAGGCAATGGCAATACTTGCATTTCCTGATATAATATCAAGATTAATTAAGAAGCTACATGAAAGGCCTGATATAATTGTGTGGGATGGATCTTCTCCTGCAAGCCATGTTTGGACAGAGGAACCAGTCAGGTATGTTCTCTCTCTCGCATGTTATTTTCCTTTTACTTAGAGAGCCACTGGCAAAGACAGTAGGGAACTTGAACATTTAATGGTATAACTGGTATGGTACTCAAGAGCAATTATCTTTATTTGAAGAGGATATTATTTTGAATTTGATAAATTAAGAAAAAATTATTAGTGCTGTGCAAAATTCTGACACAGTTTCAAGATTTTTTTTGTAGGATATAAAATAAATGAAAATAAAACAAAGGCTATATCAGTACATTATGTGCCCACACATTAATTGGTTAATAGGAGCATTATAAGATGAAGTATTTAGGTGCTTGTATTCAAAAATAATTATATTATGGTAGCTACAGATATGTAAGAGACTACACAAAAGATAATACAGAAATTGAAAAGTTCATAGGATCACAGGAAGTTGCTAGGTTATTGGCCCTAGGGCCCTTACAAGCCTAGACAAGCTTTACCCCTACTTCCACAATAAGCACCTACTGCCCCTGTCCAAGAGGGACACAGGTGGAACCCCCTGGGAAAATTTATAGTTACCTACCCCAATCGTCCAGTTTGTGCTTGAGGAGGGCCAATGAGGTGCACTGTTTGACTAAGTGGGAGTCTGTGTGGTAACATCTGGGAGACAAATCTGTCTCTCCAGCAGGTTCTATTAATGTCACATAACAGGTTACGGTCCTTAGCGCGAGTAACCTGTGCACCATTTGACTTGGAGATGCAGCATTTCCAATAAAGTAGGGTCAGAGATTGTCCTGTATGCAGGGCAGAAATACTCTCTGAGCAGTCTGTATGAAACAGAATAAAGTGACAGTGATTTCAGACAATCCACATAGGACAGATGCTGAAGACCTTGAATTTTCCTTGGGAGAAACTTTTGTGGTCCCTCCAATTGCTGCAGGTGCTTGGAAAAGTACATACCAAAAGGGGTGTTGTACTCAATTACTGGCCTGATGAGGGAAGAGTTATAACTTTTTTTCTGGAGTCAATGCTCTTACTTATGAGAGGAGCCATATAGAATGCCCTTCTTACCAGTGTGGAGGACATGGTGGCCAAAAGTAAGGTTTCTGTCAACCCATGTGCCCAGGTCTCTTACCGCTGAGTGCATACATAAGGTGTTTCTACTGATGTGGTAGTTAGCAGGAACATTGCCCTTACCAAAAGGGATGGTAACACATTTTTTTCACTGAATTTAAACGTCATGACCTTGGCACCAATCATCTGTTTAAGACAATCTTGTAGGATTGTTGACATCATTAGGAGATTCTATAACCGCTCTGTTTGCAGTCATCAGCAAACTGTCAGCTAAAGATCTTTAGATAAATAGATTCCAAACAGTAGAGATCCCAGGACTCATACCTGTGGAACACCACTAGTTACAGGTCTGCTGTTAGAGATGGATTCTCCTATTTTGACTATATGGGTCCTATCCGTAAGCCAGTTAGTGACCCATCTAACGATATAAGGGTTGATACCTAGCTGGGTGAGTTTGTCAATGATGCCTGAGTGGGGGACAGTGTCAAACACCTTGGCTATGTCTAGGAAGGCTGTATGCACAGTTTCCCCTCGTCCACGGCCTTGGTGCCTGTCTTGAATAAGTTCACCATGTTTAAAAGGCATAATCTCCCTTTGACAAATCCAAACTGAGTACGGTCAAGTGTTTGGACATATCCTATATCTTTCATAAGGTCCATGATGATTTGCTCCATGACCTTACAGGTAAGGTTAGTCAAGCTAATAGGTCTACAGTCACTGGGGTCAGTGGAAGCACTACCTTTGTGCAAGGGAATAACGGTGGCCATTTTCCATTCAGCTAAGACAAAGCCAGTGCTTAGACCACAATTGAAGAGAGTATCCAACAGTGTTGCCAATTCTTGTTGGAGACCATGTAGGACACAGCCTGGGATGTTATCAGGTCCCATAGATGCTGTGTTTTTGGCCTTAGAGAGGGCATTTACGACATGCTCATTAGAGATACAAGGTAGGGGACAGGTTGTAGGGATGTCATGGGGTACATGTGGCAGGGACAGGGGAGTGAAGTTTTCACAGAACCTGTCAGCCGTTCACTGGTGTAGAACTCTGCATAGTTGCCAGTTCCACCTGACGGAGGAGGTGTAGTGAAGCTACTTACACCATCGCGTAAGAGGTTATAATCTGCTTTGGAGAAGTTTTTCAGTTTAGTTGCTGCTGGGGGGGGGGGTCAGGTGTGACAGTTAATCCATATGAGTCTGATTTGTAGTCAAGACCTCACAGTGGGGGTACTACAGTGATTCCTAATATCGGTAAGCACCAGATCCAGGATGTTTGCAGCCCTTATGGTGGTGTCACCAACTGGTCCAGGGCATTGGATTTAACACAGTCGAGGAACTTTTGGGCAAGTGAGTTTGAACAACTTACCCAGTCACTGGAAGGGAAGGATAGTTAAAGTCACCAAAAAACATGATGTTCAGATGCATCTTGACAGACTCAAGTAGATCCAAATAGGTAGTGGGTGTGCTGATTCACGGTGGGGATCTTGAAGCTGGCAATGACTTGAATAGGTGTCCTACCAACAGTTAATTGCACCTGAAGTATCTCCAGGGAATCATGCTGTGTGACCAATCTGGAAGTCTATTTATCTTTAATGAATACTGATACACCACCTCCTTTAGCTTTTTATGCCTTCAGTTAGTGGTCTGAACATGTGGAAGGAGGTGTAATCCGGTATGGCTGGGGTGCTCTCCACAGCTTTGAACCAGGTCTCAATGACTGCACAAATGTCTGCACCTTCCAAGGTGAGGACCGCTTCCAATGAGTGCAGTTTCATGTTAAGACTCCTAGCGTTTAGCAGCATAACCTTGAGGTTGTTTTTAAATGGAGTTTTTATGTTGGGAATTTTGTCCTTGAGACACTGCCTAGAAAGGCACTATGGTGGTGACAAGAGCCTTAGCCAGTAGCCAAAATCTCAGGAGTGACAGATGAAAACCATCTCTGGCAAAGCATCGAGGTCCGTCGATCATGTCATCCCAGGCCGACAGATACTGGATCTCCTTAGAATGACACCAGAAACTAAGACAATTATTGAAGTCAATCATTTTCTGTTTGCATTGAGGCATCATCCTGACCTAGGTGAAGGTAAAATGCTGCTTAAGGCTCGGTACATAGCTGCCTGAGAAACACAGTCCAACAGCTCAGTCATATCTCTCTTCATACAGTCCATAGAGGTACGTCTCAAGTCGTTCACACTAACATGGACTATGACATTGTCTTAACAGTACCTGTTGTTGAGAGACTTGAGGGATTGTGTGATACTGTGTATCCTAGCACCTGACAGACAGCTGACCGTGATCTTTTCCTTATCCAGCCTGGTGAGAGGGCATGTGTGTGTCTCATATTGGAATCACCTATGACTATTATGTTTGGTTTTGTGGTATGCCTTATGGGCTTGACAGGTGAGACACTGGTGCATGAGCTGTTATGTGTATTGTGTTCTGCACAGGAAGTATTATGTGTAGCGTGCTTGTGTTTGTGAGGTCTCTGGTGTTTAGGTATGCTTCTGGTGAACCTCACTCATTGTCATATGTACCAAATGGTGTGTCAGAAAGCATGCATTCAAGGTTCTTAATATATTTCCATCTCTCACATGTTGAGTTTGTGTGGACTAAGAGTAATGGGTTGTGGGTGAACATGAGGAAGTTGCTACACTGCCTTAGGATTCCCACGTCACCACGCTGGCGGGAGAAATTGTGGGAAATTGTCCATCCATAGTGTTAGGTACATTTATGGTCAGGAAAAGAGGTCATGCTTAGGAATGGCTGTGGGTGACAGCTGTGCTGGTACCTCTCAGGCTAGGCTGAGTGTTCCACCTGACAACAGAGAAAGGCCATAAAAAAAAAACATCCGGAGAGCCACAAACAAAGTGCTAAGGGAAAATTTAGCAAGCAAAACGTTTGCGTCTATAACCACCAACAGTAATCACCACTATGTGGCAGTGTACAATGGTGTGCTACTCGCAAACAACTGCAATCGCAGCTCATAAATTAAACAAGAAATAACCCTTTTAACTGAAATTAGCCAGTAAGGATGCTCTCTCTGAGGTCTAGTCCAACCATCCTCAATTATATGGGATCCAGAGAGCATTCTCCTCACACAAGAGTGCAGAAGGGCCTTCACCAACAAAGATGGCTCAAATTTGATGCTCAGAAGTTACAAAACAGACCCAGAAACACAAACCTGGAATTGGACTATGCTGCAGCTGAACTAGTACAGTATACAATAAAATGTGGCAAAAAAAAGTTCAGACAACTCAGACAGACAGTAAAATGCAAATATAAATTAAAAGTGCAATATAAGAGGAAAACAGGAACCAGCAATTCAGCAATTCCCAGCTTTGAAAGGTATAGGCCACGATCTCTTACCACAGGAGTCTAAACCACAAACCTTCCTAATGTAGAACTGGTTTTAGAGCCCAAGTGCTTCAGCCAGAACTAAGACATTTCAGAAAAAGAGAAACACGAAAGGCCTTCAATCAGCAATTTCCAGTTTAGAAGGGTGCAGGCCATCTTCTCCAGCCACAAGAGTTTAGACCATGAATTCTCTTAATGTAAACTAACTGGATTGGAACCAAAGTGCTTAAACCAGAATAAAGACACTTAGAATAACAGGCACAATAAACCTTCACCAGCAATTCCCAGCTTAGAAGGGTAGAAGTTGGAAGCTCGACTATGGATATGGTTAGTAAGGAAAAAGTATTGAAAATGTTAATACTATATACAGGTCAGGCATGCGGTGGTGCAGCGGTTAGCTTTTTCGCCTCACAGCAAGAGGTTCTCCGGTTCAATTCTTGGCTGGAGCGCCTTCTGTGTGGAGTCGGAATGTCCTCCCCGCAGTCGAGTGACATTTAATGACATGCAGGTAGGTGCGTGCGTGAATGGGTGTGCCTTCTTTGAAGGCTGGCATCTTGGCACCGTAAAAACGCACTGCCAATCATCAGCGGACTGGAGTTCCGCTGTGGCAACCCCTAACTGTGAAAAGCCAAAAAACAAGACAGGTCAGGCATATTTTTATTAACTAGATTAGAATACATGGACCATAATTAAAATCAATTAAAGGAATGTATGTGGGAGGAAAAGACAGCAAGAGTTACATGGGATAAGTTCCTATTCCCCACAGAACAAGGTAGTTTAGGATGACCAAATCTGAAGGGATACTTTACAGCTACACAGTTAAGGCTCATACACAACACGAGCAGAAGAACACAAATGAAAGTGGAAAGAAATGATGTTAAAATGGAGAGGGGAGTGGGATTTTGAATGTACACCCTAAAGGAGAATGATAACAACCATACAGAATATTAAAGGTACAAAGTAGCATTAAGTATTTTGAGAAATAAGCCAATATGGGAATGGAGAAAATAGATTTTATCAAGGGATAACTGCATGTAGGGGCATAGAAAACAGGCGAGAGGGATCTGGAATTTAATGGAGAAAATTAGTAAAGGAATCGATGTATTAGGAGCAAATAACTACGGAAGTTAAAGTCAGAGTGAGATGAAGCCAAGCAGGCATTTGGACTGCTGACTTCCTACCCTATGAGGGACCGACAACAGACTACTGACAAAGAGAAAGGGATACGGGAGTGTTAGATTAAGGACCAGCTCTGGTTGTATTTATAGATGAGATTAAAACAGAAGTGGTGGTTAAAAAGGGATAACTGCAATGCCTATTAACTATAAAAATCAATTAGAAGAGGTTAGAAAACACTGGAAAATGAGAATGTAATGGCAATATACAAAGGAACAATGGGGAATGTTTGTATGGCTCCCAAGATTGAAACAAAATCTAGAAGATTTAGGATTTTTGCATGGAAATGTCTGCACAGGTATTTTTTATATTTAGATAAATTTTCACATGTAGACGACAATCACTGGTCAGGGGTATTTTAGGAAAAGTAACAAGTCAGCAGACTGTAAAACTTCTTGGTACTTTGTTAAAAATATTTGGGGAGCCAATTAGTTTAACAAAAAAAAAATGATTCTTTTGCACTGTGATACAGAAACTGAATTGCCTAGATATGGTAAGGCCCAAATAAATTTAATGCTGGCTGCCAAAAAATTACCAGAAAATGTAAATCAGAAGCTAAATCAACTATAACAAAATAACTGATTGTTGTAAAGAATATAAACTAATTGGAGATGGGATCTTTAGAAAAGGGAAAGAGCAAACGGAAATAAATTAAATCTGTGAGAAAAATACATGCAGAATAATGTTCAGGGAAGGCAAGACTTGAATAATCTAAGTTATGGTAAACTGAATAATTAAGAGATTAATACATGTATAATGGATGAAAAGGAACACTCTATGGAAATATTTGATTGCTTTTTTTATAACATGTATCCATGTCACTGAGTAATTTGTGAAGTTAATAATGGTATTTAAAAAAAAAAAAAAACTACTGAGTAGAACCCTTTCCTGTTTGATATGGGGAAGAGCATTCATTTGATCTAGGATAGGAAGAAACTTGGAGGTTTGATTTGATGGATGAAGATGACCCCTGAAAATTAGGAAGGGAGTCCCACTGCCAGGTGTAGCCTTTTTGAATGATTCTCACAACCCAAGTGTCTGAGTTTATTCTGTTTCCATACACTGCTATAGCACTGAAAACTTATACTCTGAGAAAGCCTTACTGAAATGCTAAGGTAGGGAGGTGGAAAAATGTTAAGAAGAATATAGTCAGTCTGCTTTTCAGACTGTTTTCGGTTCGGGGAGGACCTCCCTTCTATTCTGAAAGCTTTTCTAAAAGTTTTGATCACCTGTGCCTTGCTGAGATCAATTATTTTGTTTCCTATAAAGGAACCTAAACTGGAAGGAGTGTTTGTATTAGATATTGGCATGGAGGACTGAAAAATCTGGGTAACACCCTAAATTAAACACTAGTCTTGTACAGAAGAATAAAGCCCACAAATGAAGCAATAATATGTCCTGTTTATTGATAGTTAAATGCGACAACCCAAAAAAAGCAAAAAACCACTAATAACAAACAAGTAAACGGATCAAGCGCTTTCATCCACCAGCATGTGGACTTCATCAGAATCAATTAATTAATTTAAAAGAACCTATTTAAACACTTTTTGGCGCCATCACTGCGCTTCCATTTAAAGAAGTACCTGACTAGTAATGTTACAAAATACTGAGGTATATCCATTAAATAAAATAAATTAAAATAGTGAATGTTAGGCTCAATATTTTAACTAAATACATGAAAATAATGTTGTTAGTATATTATTTTTTTTCATTTTTGTATTTATTTTCATGCATTTAGTTAAAATATTGAGCCTAACATGCACTATTTTAATTTATTTTATTTAATGGATATACCTCAGTATTTTGTAACATTACTAGTGAGGTACTTCTTTAAATGGAAGCGCACTGATGGTGCCAAAAAGTGTTTAAACAGGTTCTTTTAAATTAATTAATTGATTCTGATGAAGTCCACATGCTGGTGGATGAAAGCGCTTGATCTGTTTACTTGTTTGTTATTAGTGGTTTTTTTGCTTTTTTTGGGTTGTCGCATTTATCTATCAATAAACAGGACGTATTATTGCTTCATTTGTGGGCTTTATCCTTCTGGACAAGACTAGTGTTTAATTTTCGTTGTGGACAGTACACTATTCTTACACTTGGATTGTAATGGATATCCAGGGGGAGACAGCCAGCGGGAAGCGTACGCCTGGAGACCTTGACGAATTAAACAAACTTCGGTCAGAAGTTTCTTCTCTGAAGGGAGAGATTACCAGATTGTTGGATATTATGTCTCAGTACGAGCCTAAACGCAGTGAATAGGTGTCACATAGCGACAACAGAGAGCCGCTTAGTACCAGTGATTTGGAATTTTGCCCAATGGACAACGGCTCCCTACTTCAGCGTCTAAGCAAAGATACATTTTAGACACTAAGTGCAAGTTTCCTGACAACAGTAGATTGACAGAAAAAGATTTTACGTTCAACTTTTCACTTTATAATCTAGATGAAGAGTCTAGGCGCATTGGTACTAAACCAAAGAGCTATATGGCAGGAAGAACTTATACATCAGTTGTTTCACAAAGAAATGCAGCGCAAGGTACTGTACAACATAGCTCTAGCCCTCGGGCAAAAGCTAATACTAATACTGGCAATTTAAAGAAACTGAGCGAACTGAATGATAAATTGGACAATTTTATTTCTGTTTATGTTTGTTTTGATCATGTTAGTCGCAAAGACTCTATTAGTAGTGCATTGAATGAAAGCTGTCATGGTAATTTACGTGATTTAATATATGCTTTGGGGAAAAATCTTAGTATATATAATAAGGGGCATTAAGATAGACAATGCCTATCTTAACAAATGTTTGTCTATGAAATTAGTCCCTAAGGGACTTAGATTTTTCAAGAAACCCATGGGTATATTATTAGATGAGCAGAATTGTGATGAATTTGAGACATTATTTAATCAATTTGGTTTTGATTTTATGAATTTGTTAAAAAAGAAAAACGATGAGAAATTATGTAAGTACATTGCAAAGGTGGAAAAACTCAACAAATTAATTTCTGATTATATGTTGTTTGATCAGTGGGAGAATTTGTACTATAAGCAGTTTACTGAAGCTGATCGTAAGGCTTTTAGTGTTGTGCAAAGAAAACATAGGAAGTTGGAGAGGGATATGATTGATTATAAAAACAATATGGCATATCCCTGGAAAAAAAAGAGTTCAGAAAACATTCAGAAATGCATGAAAATAAGAATATAGAGAATAATAATGGTTCCTACTGTCCCTATAGAGGGAATGGAAATTTTTATGGGGGAGGGAACCAAGGTACAAAAACAAACTGGCAGAGAAATTGGAAATAGAGGGAAAACAGGAAAGGATGGGGACAGAGATACCATTACAATCAGGAATGG
Source organism: Protopterus annectens (assembly GCF_019279795.1). Classification (NCBI taxonomy): domain Eukaryota; kingdom Metazoa; phylum Chordata; order Ceratodontiformes; family Protopteridae; genus Protopterus; species Protopterus annectens. The sequence goes on from NC_056735.1 coordinate 1,212,799,666, forward strand.
AAAGAATATTAACACCTGAACATAATAAAGTATCACATTTTTGTATTGATTTAGGTATAGATAACAGTAGTGGTAATACTGACATTAATGACAATGAAAAGATAGTGTTTCAAAAAAATGAATTTAATATATTTAACTATACGGACATGGATACAAGTGATGAGTTTTTCACCCTTTTTTCTAAGGGAATGAAATATGTACCAAGAAAGACATTTAGGGTAGTTGATAGTATAACAGAAATAAAAAAAATATCTCAGGAAAATAAATTTAGCCATACACTTCAATAATACATCCCAATAGCTGAGAGTAGCAAATTAAAGAAAAAAAGTACATTCATTCCACCCTCCCATCCACATGTTGCTTTATATGAAAAATTAGTTACCAAAGAAATATATCTGTTAAAAATGATACTAGAGTCAAAAACGATAGTAATAACTTAAATAAGAGCGAATTGGCTTTATTACAACGACTTACTGAAGATAGATCTGTTAGAATTATGAAGCCGGATAAAGGGGGAGGGACAGTACTATATGATTATAATGAATATATTAACACAATGTTTGATATATTAGTACAATCTGGGAACTACACTTCCATATCACTGAATGAAATCAATATAGGAAATATGCGTATCAATATGTTTTTGGAAGATATGTTATTAGATGGGAGGATTACTGTAGATTTATATAATTTTATGAAGGTGGAAGATCCCACTCTTGCCACCATAGTGGGGCTTCCAAAAGTTCATAAGAATCTTTATGACCCCCCCATTTAGACCTATAATTTCAGGGAGTCGTTCCAAGACTTTCCCTATGGGAGTGGTCATTGACACCTGGTTGAAGAACATTTATAGTAAGGTACCACACATTTGATTAAGGATTCGTGGATGTTCTTGGGGAATTTAACACCAGTAGTCTGGAAGGATAGATATATATAACGATAGATGTAGTGGATTTATTTTCCTGTATCCCCAAAGAAGAGGGTTTGGAAAGTTTTTTCAACAGTATTAAACAACACTCCAGCCTAGACTGGGAACATATTATAATGTTATTATGGAGCTAATGAGTATTATTTTGGATTATAATTACATTTATTTTGAAGGTGAGTATTACAGGCAGACTCGTGGAGTAGCCATGGGGGCTGCCTGTGCTCCAATATTCACTAATTTAGTCATGCTGGACTGGGAAAAGGAGAAAATATTTAAAAGTGATTATTATAGATATACAAGATATTATAATAGATACCTAGATGATATATTTATTTTAATTGATGGACCGGAAAAAAGTATAGACAAATTTATTAGCTATTTGAATAGCTCTAGTCATTTCCTGAAATTTACTTATACTTGTAGTAAAGATGGTATAGCTTATTTAGATACATATATATCTAGTTGTGATGATGGATTCCTTTCCCGAATTTACAGGAAGAATACATTTTCGAATAATTACTTAGAGTTTACAAGTAACCATCCATATAAGACCAATAAGAGTATTTTTAAAGGACAATGCATTTGAGCAGCTCGAATGACGACTAATTATAATGAGATGATAGAAGAGATTAATTATATTAGTAGTTTGTTTAGTAATAGGGGATACCCTTCTCGATTAATTAATGAAATTAAAACTCATGTTATAGGAGAATGGGGGAACAAATATTTTCCTGTTTTGGGGAAACCATTAATTAACAGATATTACACAAGATCTAGGTATAGAATATAAAAGAGCATGCATTTTGGAATACACACCACAGGTAGTACATATAAAAGAAATTTTGAAAAAATATTGGAATATTTTGATCTTAGAAGATGGATTGAGGAAGATTGTTGGGGACGTCCCCATATTTGTTTACAAAATGGGTATTAATTTTTGAGAGAAATAATAGGGTGCTGAGCATGAATACACAACACAAAGGAACTCGTAAATGTGGATGCTGTAGGTACTGTCTGGTTATACTTGAAGAGGAAGGAGTTGTATTGGACAATATTAATAGGACCAGAGTGACTTTTAGGAGAGGTAATTGTAATACTAAAAATGTTATATATATGGCTAAATGTATAAAATGCACCTGTTACTATATAGGAAAAACTTAACGTATGTTCAAGAAGCGTATTTATGATCATTTATACGCAATTAAGAAAAATGATAGTACCAATGCACTATATCGGCACATATTCAACACAGACAGCACCCATCAACTTAAATTTGACATTTTGGAACATGTCACTGAGAATATTAGAGGTGGTAACATGAGTGTATACCTAGCAGAGAAAGAGGCTAAATGGCAAATTTTAACTGATGCTTCGACAATGCCCGGATTAAATGATTACGTTTCCATCAAGCCTTTTTTATAAATAGCTCAATAAGATATAGAAAACATGAATGCATTTCTACCTATGTATTTTTATTAATCAATTATTCACATTTAAGTATGTTTTTAATGATAGATATGTATGCGTATATGTTATGGATGTCACCCTTTTACTTGTATTTCATTTATGGTGATGCAGATATAGATATCTTTTTAACTGTAACCCTTACATAGTGTAGATACCATTTATTATTTTTATTATATCAACTTTTAACATTCATTTTAAAATAGATTTTATTACATCGATTTAGCATTTATAATATTATTTTATTAATGGTTATTCATTATGTCATATGTACTTCAAATTTTAGACATGTATTCCTTGGGTATGAAAGCAGTCTATGCAGAGTGTAATTAGATTTATGCTGTTTAGATATTCCCATGACAGCCAAATATGAAGTTTGTATTATTATCATTCATTAGCACTACAATCAGCGACTTCATACATCTGATTATTCATATGTTATTATATTAATTTTTTTCATTTTTGTATTTATTTTCATGTATTTAGTTAAAATATTGAGCCTAACATGCACTATTTTAATTTATTTTATTTAATGGATATACCTCAGTATTTTGTAATATTACTAGTGAGGTACTTCTTTAAATGGAAGCGCAGTGATGGCGTCAAAAAGTGTTTAAATAGGTTCTTTTAAATTAATTAATTGATTCTGACAAGTCCACATGTTGGTGGATGAAAGCGCTTGATCCGTATACTTGTTTGCTATTAGTGGTTTTTTGCTTTTTTGGGGTTGTCGCAATTATCTATCAATAAACAGGACATATTATTGCTTAATTTGTGGGCTTTATCCTTCTGGACAAGACTAGTGTTCAATTTTCGTTGTGGACAGTACACTATTCTAACACCCTAAATTAACCTTCCTCTTTCATCAAATATTTAGGACCTTGACAGAGGAAGGACCAAATAACATATCTTTATTCAGGGGAGCCCTGAGGAGCTCAACTTTGACATCCTCTGATTATTTTGGGAATGTAGCCAGGCAAATCTTCTCATTACTGACCCAGTGGCAGCTGCTCTGGAAACAGCATTAGTAGTGTCAAAAGAACATTTTATGGAGTGTTTGGTTACCTGAGAGGCTGAAGATAATATAGAATTCAAGTCTCCAAAAGAGGACATTCTGCAGCTAGCTTTCCCCATCCATGAGAAGTCAAGTTTCATCCTAACTCTATTAAAGCGCAATGTGGACCAATGGCTAGGTAATCAGAAATTCACTCCTGATCCAGTGCTCATGTCTCTGATGGAAAGAAGCAGTCAGTAAATCACTCTTATACAAATCAAATTTGTGGGTCACATTTTGGGTTGCATAGCTAGGATTACAAGGGACCTAGTAGTCATTAGCCTAGTACACACCTATGAACCTATACTGTCAAATGGAAGCCAGGAGAGACAAACATATAAGCCTGAAAATTCTCAACGTGAGCATGGAAGAAATAAAACTTTCTTCTCAAACCTATCAAAGGCTTTCCCATCTTTTTCAGAAGGAATAAAGTTAGCTGACAAAAGATGTTTGGCATAAGAATGTTTTGACAGAGAAATTCCTGCAGGGAGTGATCTAGGGTTTAAACAAAATTCATTTTTGGGCTTGAGGATGATCATAAAACTTATCAGACTTCTTCGGGGCAGGTGGCTGGCAATCAGTCAAACTGCTGGCTACAAAGAAAACATCCTCTTAATGCTGGTAAAACAGAAGGAACAGCTACAGGCTAGAGAAAATCCACCTGCAAAAAGTTATAATCATGGCTGGAATCCTGATATTTCTTTTTATTCCCACTGAAATAAATCTTTCTGGTAATAGTATCAGAAATGGATAACTCTTCAAAAAGGGAATTTGAAGAAAAACTTTCCTCAGAGTCAGGTACACTGTCCTGTGAAGCAGGAACTTGGGAAGCACGATCTAACTCTAGTCCCTCAGAATGAGAATTTGAATCAGAGAGGAAAATATTTTTATTTTTAAATTCAGGGGAAACTCAGAATGTAAAGATTGAAAGGCTTGAAATAAATCCTTCGCAAAACCCAGGTAATCTCCTATGTGATGGAGAAGAAAAATGCCTATGTTTTTTTCTCCTTAAAGACCTCCTTAAAGAAAGACCAGCTCAAAGATCTAGCACTTTCCTGAGAATCAAGCCCCTCAGGGTAGCCTTGCAGTAGAGTACCATCCATTCCCTCCTCAAATACTAAGTGTGGTTCTCACTCACTAGAAGAGGATGTGTCTTTTGGTCCCTAGCTGCTTCCTGAGGAGCAACATCAGAGGGACTGAAAGAAAGCAACGTGTGGTTCAGGGTACCTGAAATGCCCACTGCAGAGTCACTCATTGGCATCTGAAGTGAAGAAGAAGGTGGAGACTCCCATACAGCTTTCTTCTTTTTGCAGATCATGGAGGGAAGAACCACAGAGCCAAGAGCCTTCGACAGAAAATTAAAACTTAAAAAAAAAGTAATGTGAAAGGTTATTCTCAAACAGGGAACCCTAACAAAAATGTAGGTTTTAAGGTGAATTTATTTTAGTATCAACTGCTAAAAACATCAGTCTTAGACTCTAATTTCTGACTGAAAAGATAAACTGTTTAAAAAAATGGAAAAGTGGAAGGTATTTCACAATGGGGTACACATCTGCTGAACCTTGGAGAAGCACTAGCCAACCATCAAAAACAAAATCCACAGGGAAGAGTACACTTTGATAACAAGAAAGTTCTAAAGATTTGGCTCCCAAACCATTGACTTCATATACTGCTGTCTTCATGCTGCCCAGCAACTAGTTGCTGTGGAAAGTATCCTTAAGCTTTGAAAGCTGGCCAGTTGTCATATCTTTGGCAGGATACAGCCCCTCTAGTATAACTACTAGTACAGTGATCCAATGACTAAAATATGAACTCATTCATGTTCACAAGCACAAAGGGAGCGAGAGTTTATATTAAAAGAAAAAAACTTAAACGTTTCATGAAGGAGATAGAGCTTAATAGTAGTCTTAGGATCATAGGAAGGTACTAGGCTATTGGCCCCTTATAAGCCTTGCCAAGAGTTTAGACAAGTCAGCGCCCAAAGCCCCTGTCCAGCAGTGACACAGGTGGAATCCCAGGGGTGTATTTTCTGTTTCCTATCCAGTTATCTAGGTTGTGCTTGAAAAGGGATAATACGGTACTCTACTTGATGTGGAGAAGGAGTCTATTCCAAAAAAGGGGGAGTCTCTGGGACCCAAATCTATCTTGCCAATAAGTCCTATTGACGTCATCGATCAGGTTGAGGTCGTGCATGTGGGTTACTTGAGTGGTGCTTGACTTGTGGATATGCAGCAGTCCCATCAAGGCAGGGTCTGAGATTGCTTTGTATGCCAGACAGAGGTCACCACTGAGGAGTCTGTATGAAACAGAGTAGAGGGACAGGGCTTTTAGCCTGTGTAGGGTAGATGTTTGAGGCCCTGGATTCTACAGGTGAGGAACCTCTGTGGTCTCTCCAGCTGCTGCATGTACTTTGCGAGGTGGCCCGGAAGGGGCGTTGTACTCAATAACTGGCCTTATATGGGAAGAATACAGGGATGTTATGACCTCCTCGGCCCTGGATGAGATAACCTTACTTAAGAGGTAGGCAATGTAAAAAGCTTTCCATACAATGGAAGCAACATGGTGCTCAAAAGTCAGGTTGCTATCAACCTGGGTGCCTAAATCCCTCATGACTAATTGTGTGCTTAGGATGTTGCTACTAATATGAGAATATGTGGGGATGGCACTCTCCACAAAGGGATAATGCACTTTTTGGCATTCAGCTTGAGACCATGTTTCTGACACCAGTCATTTGTTTGGGTGAGACCCTATTGGAGGAATTCCACATCTCTTGGGGAATTGATGACTGCGCCCAGCTTGTAGTCATCTGCAAACTTGGTCAGCCATAGCCCACTGGCTTTGGCCTGCACCTCAGAGAAGTATATCTCGAATAACAGAGGACCCAACACCAATCCCTGGGTTATGCCGCTTGTTACAGGTCTATTGCTTGAGGTGGCTTCCCCTATTCTGATTAGGTGGTTTCTATCAGTGAGTCAGTTTGCTATCCATTTGATAACATATGGATTGAGGCCTGGTTGAGAGAGTTTATCTGTTATGCCAGAGTGGGGAAGAGTGTCGAAGGCTTTGGCCAGGTCAAGGTAGGTGGTGTGCACGGTCTTCCCCCTCGTCCATGTTTTTGGTGAGTCTCAAAGAAGTCAACCAGATTTAACAGACATGACCTCCCCTTGACAAAGCCAAACTGTGTGGGGTCGAGTGTTTGGAGGTTGCCACTGTCCCTGTTACTGAAGTCCATGATAATCCATTCCATGGTCTGGTCTTGCAGATTAGGCTAGTTAGGCTGATGGGTCTATAATTTCCCAGATCGGTGGATGCTCCACCTTTGTGGTAAGGGATAACTGTTAGTACAGTCTCATTAAAAATGCACTTATATATACATCCAAGCATAATCTTTCTGCTAGACAAGAACACTGAATGAAGAATCTGTCACTAAATAAACTTTGATAGTCAAATATTGTAATTGACCAAGCAAAACAGAAAGTCAGGGACAAAATTAGGTTCCAAAGAAGAATGATCCTTGGCATTTACACCACACAGAAATGGCAGGCCTCTTCTACTCAGAAGAATATGCTAACATTTTCTTCAGTGTCTTCAATTTTTAGAAACTGTTCTAAAAGATACCCACTTAACGAATACATTGGTCTACAAGACCACACTCTGATGGGTTCCTACTCTTAGGTTGATCTTTTCCACCAGTAAGAATTCAACACATTTTACAGAAGATCTAATGGTAAATGATGTATGTTTGCCTATTATATAATAGCAACTACATAAACAAGCTTATTAACTGCATCTGCCAGTTTGCCACAACCATTAAGGAGTATATTCTTGCAAATCAAGAAATAATAATGAATATTTATTTCCATTGCCATATGCAGCTGTATAAGGGCACTCACCACTACTATGCATGTCTGAATAGTTTGAGCATTACTGTAGAACTTTGAAAAATGACATGAACATATTAATCTTTTAGCCAGGTTTCTATTGCAGTTAAATGTCCCCAAGTAGAGCATGAAGCTACCTCACAAAGTGTGGCCATCAGTAAGAACTCTGCCCAGAAAGAAGAGACTGTACATGTCAACATGCCACTTCCTTTCTTTTTGGAGCAGCGGGTCTCCAACAAGTGTTTGGTGTTCCTGGATACATCCAGTCTGTGCTCAGAAAGGAGGAGGAGAAGTGACTAACTAAACCCTACCTCTGAAAAAACAGCAGACAGTGTCATGGGGTTAACCACAAAGCCATTCCATCTAGACTCAACCAACTAAATTTACACCAAAACACCTGAAAGGAATTACAAATCACAAAATTCAAATCCATATATACACAAAAGGAAAAGCATCCCAGCAGTCTTGGAGAGAAGTTTAAGTACTTGATAGAGCAGTTTGCAGGACTTTGTTGGTGTTTTACTAACCCAGTCTTTTTAAAGATGTGGGGAAAATAAATTTTTTTTCTGGTGTTCAGTACTCTTATTTAAGACATGGTTGTTTGAGCCACTCACATTTTTGTGCCCTTTATTGATTGTTGGAAAGTGAATGAACAGCCTCATTCTAAAAACTAACGTTGACAATGTAAAATTCAATTTTTTATTGCCTTCATTGAAAATGGACATATTTTCTAATTTGAATCATGAATCTGAAACAAAAGGAAAAATAATAAAAACTTCAAAATAACACCAGATGTCAAGAAAAGTAAGCGAGTTGGATTTAAATACCCAAGGAAGAAAAAAAAGTCTAGGCCAACATGACATGATCCACTTGTATCACATGGTCATCTAATAGCATCAAATGATACAACAACAGAAAATGTTTCTGAGAAGTCATCTTGTAACTTAATACAAGAAAATATTACAGGTGATTCAAGAATACTTACTTTAAAAAAGTGATAGCAAATGAAAATGTTTTTCTATTACAGTGTTTGATAATTTAAGGAAGAGTCCTCACGAGTAACAAGGGTTTAACATTCAATTTTCCTTTAAATATGTGACTAAATATTGAACAAATAAATACAGAGAGAGGCAAAGCAGTGATGAGTTAACCGAAAATAAAGATCCACTTGATATTAATGACGAAAAGGTAGTGACGAATAAGAATGTACTTCCCAGTTTTGACATGGGTGTTGTGTCAAAACTTAAAGAATAATCCTCATAAGTACTAAGATTCAAACATTCTACCCTCCCTTAGATCCATAAGTGACGGTCAGTAAGAGGAGAGAAGCAAATCAGTGATGATGTAACCAAAAAGAAAAATTAAAAGGTGAGCTCTGGGAGGTAAGTTACTTTACCTCTGAACCAGTTCATCTTTCATTTCAAATACTGACTCAACAAACTGCGAATGTTACATGCACATGGGGACATTTTTTTCTGAATAAAGTTTTTTATAAATGAATTACCTTCTCATTCTAATCTTGCTGCTTGCAATAATGAATCTTCATCTGCTAAGGATGAATCCCCTATCCAATTAAATTCTACTATAAAAGAGACTAACAATATTTTAATTATGTCAGATTAAATGTAAAAACCTCTTGGAAGAATGCTCAGTGATATAGATAAATTTAGGGTACCATTGTGTTCATTGTCTAGATTAAAGCTAACAGATGTTCCAGAATTAATGAGAATAGTTACAATTTTCTCTTGATTCATGATGGAACAAGTGATTTAGATTTACTCCACTGAACAACATGAAGAAATTAATGTTGGGAATCACTGAATTTCTAGAAACTAGAAAATGTCATGTGATTTCCAATTAAATCTTTCCATCACAATGGAATATTTCTGCTATCCTAAAGACTTCAAGTGTAACTCCTGGTTGAGGCATCTTTGAAATACCTGTTTTGTTGATTTACTCATTTTCTGGTTAGAACTTAAATCAAATAATAATACGTCTAAGGATTTTCTGCATTTAAGTTACTATGAGGCTAAGCAACTATGAAATAAAATCAAAATCTTTATAAAGTCTTTTTTTAGAGGAAACACTGATACACAAAATAAGCAAGCACTTACAGGCAATTTAATTCATCTATGAAGTTTTATTTTTGTAAAACTTGTAGCACTGCTGACAAAATTAGTGAATTAATTTACATACCTCAATAGTTGTGATCATTTCTCTGTTACTGCCATTATGGAAGCTAGGAACTCATCATCTCTGAATTGCCCTGGATTTATATGAATGGCGGTGACCTATTGCTTCTCATTTATGACTCCTTTATATCAGAACTAATCAACTGTAAGTGTACACTTGGAGACTACAGCTGGTTGGTGTTAAGGGGACTAGTATCAACAATGACATTAACCTGTACATCTCCTTAAATGAATACTCATATAACTTTTTACCCTTTCTGGATCCTTCAGTAAATCATAACAGAACAATCTTGCTTGGGGAATTAAATTGATCTTATTTCAATCAATCAAGATAATGTGATCCACAGTATTAAGTACTTACTGCCATAAGGTAATTGACATCATAATGCACTATCAATGTTTCATTTTCTATGATTAGATATACAACTACCTATAGAAAATCTGACTATAGATTATTAGATTATGATAACAATATTCGATCAATGTCACTGATTAATTGGGATACTAATTTACTGACACCAATTCTGGTTATATGTGTTTAGAATTTTGTTGAATTCAGTTAATGAAACTAAATTCATAGTTACTAATAATAATCACAGTAAGACTTAATTTTGCTAGAGTAAAAAATTAAAACAGTTTTATAAGGAAAATAGACTATTTGAATGCCTTAAGAAATACTCCACTTTAAGAAATAAACACATTCTTAACAGATTAAATCAGAAATTTAAATCACCCCTACATTTAGAGAAAACATGTTCTGAATAAATGTTAGGTGATGATTTTTCAAATAGAAAGCTATATTATAAATACATTAACTCTGTCACACTTAGCAATAATCAAATGTCTATGATTTTTTGCAAGAATAGTCTAATTACTAATACTAGTTGTAACTGAGTTTAATAATTCTCTCAAAGAAACTTTAGTCAACTCTACCTCGCAGATAAAGCTATTTTCATTGCAGAGTTAAGGAGTGGAACAAAGTTTCGTATCTAAAGCAGATCACAGTCAGTCCTGACCAGACTCAATCTACTGTTTAAATACTTTAACCCAAACTACTTACTTCATGTAGTGCTTTTACTTATTTAATAAAATACTCTAACCCAGAAAGTGATACATCTGTGTATTCTTTTATCCTTCCCTGACATACCTCTCACTCTTGGTCAAAATAACACATATGCCAGCTAGTCTGTTGCCATCCTCAGAGCACATGGTATATTCAGGCAATGTAAGAACTGCCTGAGTTTTACGAATAATGATCTTTTTACTTAAATTGTCATCATCTGCTTCCTAGCAATGCAAGTTCTTAGCCAAATTCAAGGCCACCCACTCACAAATGCATCCTGTTTCCATCCTTCACCTATACCGCACTCTGCACACTTACACTTAAATAGCTTATGCTGAGGCACTAAAACAATCTATCTTGAAGCTGCAGTGGCACATTAGCTACATCCTCCAAGGTATACAAAGTACTGCAACAGAGATCAGCGTCAACACTATCAGTAAAACAGGACCTTCTAGACCACTAATATCCAAGCATTCATCAAACAGAAATACAAACATACTAGAGATTGGTGACTTCCTAATTACATACACGGATTCTACATTTACATGGCAGGACAAAAGTAGAATGTCAGTGAGCTATCACACAGTAGCCAAGACTGCCAACATTACAAAGGCCCTTCAACTAGACAAATGTGGTTATGACATGTACCAACAGTAACATAACCACTCCATGGTGGGTTAAATAATGGCATGCAGAACCCTGAGGCATAAGGAGAGAGATATGATGGAGCTCTTCATGCATGCCATAGATACAAAGTCTAGTTTTGAATGGAACCCTTCCAACACCAAAAATTATGCAGAGGTTCAAAGAAAAAAAATACTGCCTTTGACAAATGGCTAAACACCTGGTGTCATTCTAGGACGATTCTGTATGTGCCAGCAAGGGATGAGATGCTTGACAACAGTATGAACTTTGCTACGAACTATCTACACCTCAAATTACAAACTTTCTGCATACTTCCAAAAGCTTTTGCTGCCCCCATTGTGCCTTTTTAGGCAAGGTTCAATAATATCCCCCCAACCTAACCCCCCAAAAGAAATCTACCACTGGACCTTATCAGTGCTGCTCTACTTAATGTGACAAGTCTAAACAACAAACTACTGAACCTTGAAGCGCTGCTGCTGCATTTCAAGTAGGTTCAAGTTTGTGTTGTTTTGGAGATCTGGTTTAAGCGCCAGAGAGCAACACCTGGGTTTTGAGCTTACCACTCATTTAGACCTGGGGGAAACTGTGGTGGCGTCTCCATATTTATTAGTGACTACATTACTGCAAGATAAACACCTAGAGACTTTTGTGGAGTTTAAAGAGATTCAAATCACTCTAAACAGAATTAACTATCAGATCACTGCAGGCTAAAGAACATTCTCCATGTTTCCAGAAACTCAAACACATTCCTACATATTCTAGGCAAACTCTCCACAAGTAGGAATGTTGTTATCCTAAGTTGATTTTAACTACCCAGTGGTTAATTGGGGACCTACGCCACCAACATAGGATATGCACAAAAACTATTAGATTATATAAACAAGAACTCTCTGGACCTGACTGTAAATGGACCTAGTAGAGAACAGAATATACCTGACCTGGTCATAAACTTAGCTACTGTATATACCATCTCAAAGGTATTGACCAAAAACTAGTAACCTTCTCTATCAAAACTTCTAAGCCGACAGAAACAAAAATAACAGAATTCAAGGATAATCAACATACAAGTCTCCTAAATTTCTATCAGGAGTGACATAATATATGGGCATGATTAGACTGCATCCTATCATCAACATCATCTTACAATAATCATGCAGCAGTAGTCTAGCTAATAAAAGAAGAGACTACCTGTCTATGCAGAAAATGTTCTGCTAATGTAGAAATATGAGTGACTGAAACCTGGCGCTTTTATTTCAGCTATCAGGTTCATTGCGTTTATATCACGTTATCGAAAGATGAAAATAGTGAACGCTATTTCATTGAACCTAAAATATCTAAACCACATAATATCGAACATTCAGAACAGCAAATTTTTTCCTTGGGAAAAAATTTGCTATTCTGAAACACACGCACACAACACAAGCACACCTAAAAACATCAATCAACACACATACACTTATAATCCTACAACAAACCCTACACTAAACTGTACATATACTACTATCTATCCACTTACCTTAACCCAAACCCTAACACTAAGGTCCGTCACTATCGCACAGTCACCTAACCTGCGCCCTAACCCTAACTCACTTAACCCGCTCCTAACCCTAATTACCTAACCCGCGCCCTAACTCACCTAACCTGTGCCCTAACCTTAACTCACCTAACCCGCGCCCTAATCCTAACGACCACACAATCGCACACTTAGCTGAACCCGACCCGTAAATTTCCACCACAGCACTGAAAATAGCTAAGCCACAGAACCGGCCAACCAAATTTTTTCCCTAGGAAAGAATTCGGTGTTCTGCAGCTTCACTATTTTTAGTGTTCACTCAAAACGCGTCGATATTAGAACATTCGAAGTTTTAAAACTTGAATGTTCTGATATAGACCTGGTTCATTTACTGGTCTCCAGAGTATCACTTGGTGATTGGGACTAGTATTTCTAAAGTTATTCAGAACAATTCACAAAGCATGACTACTGTATATCAAAACAGAACCAAACTTAACCTCTCCTGAACTATCTCGCTAATAAAATCTAAGACCCTCTCAGGTAAACAAGAAGGATGCTTCATGCTCATCAAATGATTTATAAAAATCAGTGCATACCAAGATGATATATTCCCCGTTCCGAAGGAGGGGATGATATATTCCCCATTCCGAAGGAGGGAATGGGCCTCCTTGAAATTGATCATATGTACAGATCTGCAATTGTGGGAGTCCACACATCTGCTAACCTCACAAGACCTAAACGTAGTGGAAGTTTTGAAAAGTACAGTTTTGTACCTACCATAAATGTAGATGTTCGAAGATCCACATTGCTGCAGTCCTTACATATGGGTAGTCCGCTGTCCTCGGTCGGCCCGAATACCAAAGTATTAGGCTGACGTCGGTCAAGGCGCTTAAAACTGACATCAGGACGTCAGGGTACAAAAGCGCATGACCGACGTCATTTCCTGCCCCAGATGTCAGAAGGCCCTAAAAAGAAAGGCCACAGCCAAAAACCAGCAAAACCTAACCAACCACCCGTGCACTAACCATATTTACAATATGTACAACACAAACCACACCACCACCTTCAACAACAGAGGGAAGGAGGGAGGTAATTGGACTGCAGCAATGTGGATCTTCGAACATCTACATTTATGGTAGGTACAAAACTGTACTATGTTCTTCATCTCACATTGCTGCAGTCCTTACATATGGGTAGAATCCCAAAGCAGAGGTAAGGGAGGATGGCAAAACTATAAAGCATTAGGAGCTGCCAACATGCCTTGTAAAATTGCAGTTGCAAATCCAGCCCTAGATTTAGAGTAAAGTGGAAGGTGGTAATGCTTAGAGAAAGTATGCACTGAACTCCAAGTAGCTGCTTCCAAAATATCTTTAGTAGCCACCCCTTAAAAAGCTGTAGAAGTGGCAGTAGCTCTAGTGGAATGAGGCCTAATCCCAGCTGGAATCTCCTTACCATGATGGGAATAACAGAAAGCAATACAAAAACCAATCCACTTAGAAATAGTTTGTTTTGAAACAGGTTTGCCCTGAGAACCCAAAGCAAAAGAAACAAGCAACTGCTGAGACTGCCTGAACCCTTTAGTTCTGCTCAAATAATATCGCAACTGTCTGTGTATATCCAAAGTGTGCAAAATCCTTTCCCCTTTATTTTGGGGGTTTGCATAAAAAGTAGGCAAATGAATAGTTTGGTTTAAAGCCACACTAGAAACCACTTTAGGCATAAAAGAAGGGTTAGTACAAAGACACCCTATCCTTGTGGAAAATTAAGAAAGGCTCAACTGCCATAAGGGCCTGTAATTCAGAAACCCTTCTCGCAGAGGTAATGGCCAACAAAAGCAGTCTTCCAAGATAAATATTTCAACTCTGCCGATGCTGCAGGCTCAAAAGGTTGTAGAGTGAGTTTCTCCAACACAAAATTGAGATCCCAAGCAGGAGTATGAGCTCTACGTGGGGGTCTTATATTCTTTGCCCCTCTAAGGAATTGCTTAAACAAGGGCTGAGAAAATAATGGTGGGTCACAGTCATAGTGAGCAGAAATTGCTGCAGCATGAACCTTTATAGAGGAGAAGGACAAACCTTTGTCCAATAACTCAGTAAGGTATTGAAGCGTAACACTTAAATTAGGTTTAGAAACATCAAAGTCCTTTGCTGTACTCCAAAATAAAAATCCCCTCCATTTATCTGCGTAAACTTTCCTTGTACTAGGCCTTCTGGCCTCCAAAATAACATTCAAAACTTGTTGTGGAAGCTGAGACCCTCCTGGGTTTAAAACAGAATATGCCAGGCTGTCAGATGTAGAGAATGAAGTTTGACATTGAGTAAATGACTGTTCTCCTGAGACAGCAGGTGAGGAATCAAGGCAAAGGCCATGGAGGCTCCTGTACCAGACTTCTCAGTAATGGGTACCAGTGCTGTCGAGGCCAATCTGGAGCTATTAAAATCATGTTTGGCTTGTCCTGTCTGACCTTCAGCAGTACCTTTGGGAGGAGAGGCAGAGGTGGAAAGGCATACACGTGAAGATTGCTCCAATTGAATGAGAGAGCATCCACTTTCCAAGCTGAGGGATGAAACCTTTTGTGCAAAACTTTGGCAGCTGGTAATTTAGTGGAGAAGCGAACAGATCTATGTCTGGAGTTCCCCATAACACTGTCAATCTCTGAAATACATGAGGATCCAATTTCCACTCGTGGGGATCCATAATTTGTCTGCTCAACACATCTGCTAAGGAGTTCTGTGCTCCTGGCAGAAACCTTGCCTGAAGATTTAGCTGTAAACTGAGAGCAGTCTCCCACAAAATCATTGCTTGTCTGCATAGAGGATAAGAATGTTCCCCTTGCTTGTTGATGTACCACATGACAGTTGTGTTGTCTGTTTGAATCAACACCTGCCCTGGAAGAAGTAAATCCTTGAAAGCTATCAATGCAAATTGGACTGCTAACATCTCCTTCAAGTTGATATGTAGATGTTGAAGTCTGGCAGGCCACGTGTCTTGTACCCATTTTCCATTTAGATGAGCTCCCCAAGCTTTGTCTGAGGCATCTGTCGTTAAAATCTGACTCGCCTCTGGCCGGGTCACAGAGAGTCCCTTGTTTAGGTGACATTCCTGAGCCCACCACAAAAATTCCTTTTGAATGCAAGGTATTATCTGAATGACAGTGTCCAAATCTTGGCAGTGCTGTGTCCATACATTCTTGAGATACCATTGTAGCTTCCTCATATGCAGTTTGGCATTGGGAAGTACCAGAATACAAGATGCCATGAACCCCAAGGCTTGAAGGACTGTCCTTGCAGTCAGCCTGGACTGATGAGACAACTGGTGGAAGTAAAGAGAAAGATTATTTTGTTTGTCCGGGGTCAAAAAGGCCATCTGGGATGCTGTATTCAGTCTCACACCCAGAAAGCACATGTCCTGAGAGGGTACTAGACTGGACTTTATTTCGTTCACAGAATACCCCAGGCATCTTAACACTGCCATCACATACTGTAAATGATGAAGAAGTTCGTCCTTTTCTTGGGCCAGTATCAGGCAATCGTCCAAATAAGGATAGATCTGGATTCCTCTTAGCCTGAAGAAAGCTACCACTGGAGCCAGAACCTTTGTGAACACTCTGGGCGCAGTAGATAAGCCAAAGGGCAATGCAGAGAACTGATAATGTGAAGTCCCAGCCTGAAAACGCAGATACTTCCTGCAACTGGGCCTGATAGGAACATGAAGGTAAGCCTCCTTGAGATCCAGAGTCACCATCCAGTGATCTTTGCCCAGCAGAGGTAAAAGCTGTTGTAGCTTTAACATTTTGAACTTGGGAATGTCCAGATATGTGTCGAGGATGGATAAATCCAAAATTGGTCTCCACGTGTTTCCTTTCTTTGATACTAGAAACAGGCGAGAATAAAATCCTAGGCCCACTTCTGGCAGAGGGACCGGTTGTATGGCCCCTATTAGAAGTAGTAGAGAAATTTGTTTGCGAGCCTCTAGTCTTTGCTGAGGAGGAACGTCCGGCATGCCTTTGAAAGGAGGCAAGGTATGGAAATAAAACTTGTAACCCTGGTGAATGATATCCAATACCCATTTGTCTTGGGTAATCAACATCCAATTTTCCTTGAAGAGTGCTAACCTTCCTCCCAAAGGTGCTGCCAGGCAAGAAGGATCTGGCAGCTGAAAAGTAGGTCATTGGGCCTGTTTACGAAAGGACTGGCCCCTGCCCTCACCCGAAGATTGTGCAGGTGAACTCCTGTTCTAGGCCTGAAAGAACTCTGAGCTCTGCCCCTACCACGTCTAGATCTACCCCTAGACTGAGAATCATAAGAAGGATACGTCCACCCCTTAGCAGGCCAATTCCTACTAAACTTTGGAGGCTGAACTTGCAAAAAATCTTTAACAGCCTGCATAGACTTAGCCTTGTCTTCCATTTTCTTCAAGACTGATTTCACAGGTGAACCAAACAACACATCAGACTGCAAAGGAGCATCCAAAATCCTTGTCTTAACATGGTCAGATAAATTCTGATCCTTCAACCAGGCGTGCCTGCGAAGAACTGAGCCAGTGGCAGCCACCCTAGACGAGGCCTGCACAGCATCAAAACCACACTGTAATGAATGCTTACCCACCTGTTCAGAGACATGCACCAAATCTTGCAATTCTTTACACTCAATGCCTTCCGCCAGAGCATCCACCTTAGACTTCAATTGAGAAAGAAGAAAGTTTTGATATTTCAACATATGAAACTGGCAATTCAAAGCCCTCATAGCTAAGGTAGAAGATGTATAGACCTTCTTTCCCCATCTATCCAAAGCTCTGGCTTCTTTATCTAGAGGAACCGGATTTTTTACCACAGAGGCCTTGACACCCTTAGGTCCCTGACTAATAGTTTCTGGGTCCGCCCTAGGACTCTTATAAAGATATTTATGAGCCTCAGGCACCCTGTAATACCTATCCGGTTTAACAGGAGCAGGAGGCAGAGAATCAGGATTAAGTGAAGCCTCTGCAAACACATCTTCCACAACATCCAGAACAGGAGGTATAGCCAAGGGCCTATGCTGGGGTAACAGCAAAACTCCCTAAGCCTTTTCCTAGAATCAGAGAAATCCTGACCTTCCCACTTAAAATGTTCCCTCATAGAATGAAGTGTCTCTGAAAGAGAAAAATCCTCTGGAGGAGAAGCAGAAGGAGTGGAATCATCTGCATCAGAATCAGAATAAGGAGAGTACTCCTGCAAGTCTTCAGCTGAAGACTCTGAAACATCCGAAGCCTGCTCAAAACTTCCCAACTCTGGCTCCACCCTAGGCCTCTTATCAGGATGGGGCATAGAACCTCTAATCAGAGTAATCAAATCTTCTGCCATTTTAAGCATGTGCTTCTTAGGCACAGACCCTGCTGAACTAGGAGTGACACCAACAGAAGCTAAAACTGGCCTGCCTCTGGGAGAAGCCTTGGAAACAGAAGGAGAAGGCCTAACCACCCTAGGAAGGGAGGGAGTACAGTAACTTGAGAAGCCCCTTCAGCCTGACCTGCCTCCTGAGAGACCACCTCCTGCAAAATCAAAGTCTCCCCCTGAGACTCCAGAGAAGTCTCCGTCGGAACCACCGGTTCCACTGAAGCCTCTAAAGAACCGGCGTCCGGAACGGACGACTCATCTTGCCTGGGTTTAACTGCTTTGTCTTTGCGCTTCTTCGCAGAAGCGGGCGCCGGAGAATCCGACGGCATATTATAATTGCACCGCTTACCAAAGACCAGCCTAGCACAATCTAACCGTCGCTTAATAGTGCGTTTATTGAACCTAGCACAAAAGCGACACCCAACAACGTCGTGCTCAGGCCCAAAACAAGGAATACACAAAGAATGATAATCCCTATGCGGTATCTGTTTCCCACAAGAAATACAGTTATTCACTTTTTCTGACATCCGGTAAAAAACTGAGGCAAGAAAAAAACAAAATAATCCCCAACGGGGTACTTAGCCAACTTGGATTCAGTCTGAAACTCCGAATTCGAAAAATTTCAGAACGCCGAACGGCACTTGCAACGCTGCTTCTGCATCGGACCATGCGGCAAAAAAGACTGAGGAAATGACGTCGGTCATGCGCTTTTGTACACTGACGTCCTGATGTCAGTTTTAAGCGCCTTGACCGACGTCAGCCTAATACTTTGGTATTCGGGCCGACCGAGGACAGCGGACTACCCATATGTAAGGACTGCAGCAATGTGAGATGAAGAACATCATGAGGAGAATAAATCTTAGATGACTTCTCTGCTTAATCTAGCAGAAGCTTATCGACGTCAAGCAGGAATGGAAATCAAACCAGAAGTAGATAAATCTGGCAGCAACTGAATGTGCCAAAAAACAAAAGAAAGAATATAAGGTGAATGATCGGATGAGAAGGCAAGAAATGTGGAAAATGCATAAGTATAGTTGCAAGTATAGAAAACTTCTGGAAGAACCTCAAGTTGATCAGGAATGAACACAGGAATGGTTAAGGAGAAGCAGATTCAAACCAAGAAATGAAAGGTTAATTTTGGCGGCCCAAGATAGGGGGCTGCATACACATTGGTTTATAAAGTTCATTGAACATGTCGTAGAAACAGACAAATGTAGGTTTTCTAAAACTGAATTGGAAACAGTTGAATACCTCGTTGCTGGTTGTGATAGTAATGGCAGAAGGACTGTATACTGAAAGGCCTAACAATGTGGCAAGACTGTTGCACTGCAGATTGTGCAAACATTATGGTATTGAAGTGGCTGAAAGCCACTGGAAAGATGAGCCACAAAGCATCATAGAAATGAGAGGAAGTCTACATCACTTGGGATCATCCATTACCAACAGTTCAAAACATAGATGCTAGAAAACCGGATATAGTGGTCCAAGAAAAGAAGACACAAGTAACATTGATCATTGAAAATGTCACATCCAGTGACTACAGTGTCTTGCGTACAAAGAGACACAAAGTTGTAAAATATCAGGATCTGCAGGCAGAATCACGAGCAATGTGGAAGAAAGCTACCTAGACAGTCCCAATAGTAGTAGGAGCAACGGGTCTTATAAAAAAGAATTTACAATCGTATTTAGATAAATTACCAATACATGTAACTCCATATGAACTGCAGGAGTCATTACTGGGCACACTGCGGGTGCTGCGAAGAGCACTACTGGCTGACATCAAAGATTGAAACAATACTAATTTCATGAACTTTAATCATACTTTGACTTAGGAATGGGTCCATTCCCGTCATGGTATTAGAAACCTAAAAGACATGGAGAAATAAGAGAAAAGGTACAACAGAATTGGAAACGGTCGCACATCTTGTTGCTGGTTGTCATATACTAATGGCAGGACGACTGTATACTGAAAGGTATAATAATGTGGCAAGATGGTTGCATAGAGGATTGTGCAAATATCACAATACTATAGTAGATGAAAAACACTGGAAACATGAACCACAAATTATCTTAGAAAATGAGGTTTATACCACATGGGATCATCCATTACCAACAGTTCAAAAAACAGATGCAAGAAAACCAGATATAGTCCAAGAAAAGACAAATGTAGAATTGATCATTGAAATTGCTACATCCATTGACTACAGTGTCTTACGTACAGAGACACACAAAGTTATAAAATACCAGGATATACAAGCAGAAATGAGGGTAATGTGGAAGAAAGATACCCAGACAGTTCCAGTAGTACTAACAATGAGTCTTTTAAAGAATTTACAACCATACTTACATACATTATTGATACATGTAACTCCATACAAATTGCAGGAGGAGTCATTACTGGGCACATTGTGGGTGCTGCTAAGAGCATTTCTGGCTAACATCAAAGACTGAAACAATACTAATTTCATGAACTTTAATCATACTTAGGAATGGGGTCCATTACCATCATGGCATTAGAAACCCAAAAGTCTTGGAGAAAAGAAAATAAAGTAAAAGTATTACCAGGCCAAGTTCAAAATGGAGCTCAGGAATATGTAACATCACCCCACCAGATCAACCAACATTCGTCAAGGTACCTATGCCAAATGTCCATCTCCCCTAAATAAATAAATACGTGATGGATCATAAATAAGAAATTCCTCTAGGTATCCCATAAAAAGGTCCGCATAAATGGGGGCAAAAGAAGCCCCCATCGCAGTTCCTTCTGTTTGCCAGAAACAGCTTGAAAGTAGAACACATTATTGGTTAATGTGTGTTCAGCCATACAAATTGTGGGGTACCTACTGGAATTTATTATTTATGATCCATCACATATTTATTTACGGGAGATGGACATTTGGCGTAGGTATCTTGGATTGTTGGTTGATCTGGCGGGGTGATGTTACATATTTACTAGAGTTTGTCCAATATCTAAATGAGAACAAATGGGGGATGGAATTTACACTTAACATGCACGATCAGATCATCCATTTTTTGGATGTCCGAACAATACGTAATTCTGATCATACGTTGTCTACTGAAGTGTATCGTAAATACCCCCAATACAATAGTTTATTGGAGGCTACTAGTTTACATCCCCTTCATACTATCAGAAATATACCCAAATCTCAATTTTTGAGTGTCAGGAGGATTTGTTCGGATCAAGGTACCTATGCATACCATCAACAGGACCTCATAAAAAGGTTTCGTAATAGTGGATATAGGCAAGGTTATATTATGACCGCCAGTAATTGGGTTCAGGATCGAGCCAAATTACTGGAATACAGGGTGCGATCAGGTACAGAACAGGAGGTGATTAGGTTTGTGACTACATATGGAAGAAACATTAATGCGACTAGAAATGTTATCAAAAACAATTGGAACATCCTTTTGGCCAACCAAGAGCTAGCTGGGATACTACCGCCAGAGTGTTTATTTTCCTATCGTAGGAGCCGTAATTTGGGGTCATACCTTAGTCATTTCAAATCTGGATTTCAGAAGCCTGTTTTTGGTCAACAAACTACATTAACTGGGGATAAATTAATGGGGTCCTTTCCCTGTGGGTATTGCTCATTCTGTACACATATGCTTAAAAACAAGGAATTCTCTAGTAGGAATACTAGTAAGGTTTACCAGGTTAAATGTTTTGGTAATTGTGGGACAGATTGGGTGGTCTATTTGGCCACCTGCTCCTGTTCTGCCTTTTATTTGGGACAGACGTCTAGGCCGCTTAGGATCAGAATGTCTGAACATTTCAGTGACATAAGAAACCAGCGTCTGACTAATGCGCTTTACAAACATGTTCAAAAACCACAAAGCAGCCAAATTTCATTTTACTGTTATAGATAAAATTTGGGGGGACAGATCCAGGAAAATGGGATTGCTCAGTATATTGAATAATAAGGAGAAGGCTTGGATTATCAAATTAGGGGGTTTATTTTCCCCTGGCCTGAATGACCATCTTTGAATGGTGGCTTGTATAAATAATGTATATGATACTATGTACTGTGCTGAGTCTTTAAATGCTGATTAAGCTGCTTAATTATTGTACTTAGAACACTATTTAAGTATTCTCTGAATGTTATGAGAATATCACTGATGAAGGCCTTGGGGCCGAAACCGGTTTGATTCATGGTTTATATATTATTATATTAATATATATACATTTTTCTCATCCTTTGGTGCTGGCCTCTTTTTGAGTTTGATTCTGCCAAAAAGTAACAAGATGCTTTATTACAGGCTGAGGCATGTCAAGGAAAGATAACACATGAATTTGTATTATGAACACAGATGAGGAAATGAATGGTGATACTATGCAGCAAATTAACACTAACTTTGAAGTAAAAGAATTGCATGATGTAGTTCCTGGAAAAAGTAATAAATACCAGTTTTTAGAATTTGTTACTGAATGGGATAAAGATGGCAAGGAAGGTGAAAAAGACTCTAGAAAAATAACAATAAGAGAGCTAGGGAGTTAGAATTAGCCAGAAAAAAAATACATGAAAATTACTACTACTAATGTAAGCACTATGAATTAATTTTTAAGAATAATACTGAGATGGCGTTTTACATTATTAGCAGATTATATTTGTTAATTAAATGTGAGGTTAACAGAAAAAGGCAGGACAGAAATATCTGAAGCAAACTGATGGAGAGAGCATTTTTGATAACTTAAGACAAATATACAAGCACTGTAGTACTAATAAAAGATCTAGAATTAAAAAATCTGGATGCTAGAGTCCTGATACCTGAAAGGCAGGCATAGTAGAGATAAGAAAAGAAAATGCAGTATTTAGAGTAGGGATAAGAAAAGAAAAATAGAGTATTCAAAATAATCGCCACAAATGCACCTACTATACCTGTACAAAGAAAGAAATTGAAATTGAGGAAATAGCGATATTCACAATGGTGAATATGAATGTTATGTAGCTAGGAGACTTTAAATTTTAAAAAGGAAATAAGGAAAACTTACACAAAATGTAAGTCTGGTTGATGGGATATACATAATGCTAGTCATTTGGTTGTGGGAAAAGGAGAGTTTACTTACTGGACAGGGAAAGTCAAAAGCACACAACTGTACTATGTTCATCATTAGATCACTGTAAGAGTAGCACATTGCTACATGGGATAGTTGTCAAATCCTACATAGCCATGGAAGAAGGTTGAGGTTCCAGGAACCCCTAAATAACTGCTAAAGAAAATTTTGTTCTGGCCCTGGAAAAAAGTCAGTCTTCTAGAGTTTGGGGAAGGTGGGTACAGATGACCAAGTAGCTGCCTGTAGATTAGATTTGGTGTCCACTCGTTTCCAAAGTAGTTTAGAAGGAGCTATGCCTTTAGTAGGATGAACTTTAGTTTTCTAAGATCATCATGTTATGATCAACAAAAATGAATGCAAGGGGATAAATGAAAGTTATTTATTTATAATGTTAGAGCTGTGTTGTCTTGTTTTCATTCAACCTTTAGGTTATCACATCTGACTGGATTCAACGTTGGCACCTTCTGAAAGCTGAGGATCCAGAGCTCTGACAACTCCCCTACCCATAATTCCCTATACTTCCCCTAAAGTACCTCAGACTGAGTTTACCTGCTCATAATCAAAAAACTTATGCAATAGTCATCATCATAAACAGGTTGTCCTTTAAAAAGGACTAAGAAATGACTATAGAAGGGAAACAACAATCAAGGGCTGTTCAAACTCAAGGTCTCAGGTGAGGGCTATCCAATTACAGGGAAAACTAAATGACAATATTGGAAGGGGCAGGAGGGAGGGTTTTTGAACTGGACAAAAACAACAGAACATGGTGTGAGCATTATTTTAAGTATGTAACTTCTGTATCAGATGATGTCCATTTTCATCAGATTCAACCTTTGGGACAGATTCCCAAGCTACCAAAACACCAGAGTTGTATTAAGGAATGGTATATCCTATGGCTGTTGGAGCCGAAGGATGTATGGGATCTGGACTGTACATCCATCTTGTAAGTGAGGCACAAACGTGTTAACAGTTGACCAAGTAGTTGTCAACAAGAATTCTGCACATGAAAGCAGATGTAGCAACAGCCTTTGCAGAATGAGCCTTTGATTTTTTTTTTTAATGCAACATCAGTCCTAGCTTGTCACAGACAAATGTTCTGCAGTCCAAAAGCCACCAAGATAGAGTAACCTTTGAAACACTATGACCCTATTTATCTTTTGAGAAAGAAACAACTATTAGATTTCCTAATGTCCTTAGTCATATGTGGATGAAACCTGAGGTGAATATAAACACCTAGTAAAAGCAAAATATATTCTCATTTGTTAGTATATTTGGGTAAAAACGCTGGAAGGTTGACAGTCTGATTAAAGCTCACATCGGATGTCACCTTTGGAAAGAAAGTGGTATTCATTCTCAATGCCATTCTGTCCTTATGGAAAATAATATATGAAAGTTTACAGGACAGCGCTTGCAATTTGGAAATTCTCCTAGTTGAAGTAACAGCTATAAGACAAAATGGTTTTCCAGAAGAGAAAATAAGCCCACTGTGACTGCTCGTTCATATGAAACCTGAGTTGAGGCCTGTAGCATGGTGGCAATTTCCCATGGATGAACTAGGGGGGGTCACAATAAAAATGCTCCCTTCCAAAAGACCTTATAAATCTTTAGTGAAGCTGTGGGAGTTTGTGTTCACTGTGGAACTTCAATTGCTGAAAAACTAGAGCCCTTTGGAAAAAGTCTGATACAAAGCCAGAATGGAAGAAAATGGTTCTGAGGTCCATTCCTCTGGAAGATGCCCAAACAGAAAATATTTTACATTTGCTACGATAGTCTTTTCTGGTATTCTATTTTTGTGAAGCAGACAGAAAGCGAACCACCAAAGTGGACCACCTGGCAACTCTGGCCATCATTAGAATTGGAGGGAAGAAAGAGTTGTGTACTTAATAAACTTGGCATCTGTGTTATCCTATGTCACTATTCATCACTCCTGGGTCTTGGATCTGAGACGGCAACTTTTCAGAGAGTTTCTAGGCTCAAGCTCATCCCACTCCCATGATCCCTTGCTGCCCTCTAACCCCTCAGATCGGGTTTGCCCTAGAGCTACAAAACAGTGAAGGAAGACCTTAACCACCAGATAGGGAATATCCACTTCCTCTAGGTCCCACAAGACAAGGGAAAAAAGAAGGGATAGTGATGAATAGTGACAAAGGATACCACAGACGCCAAGTTATGGTAAGTATATAACTGTTTATCTGATGTTATCCATGTCACTATTCCTCACTCTTGGGTCAGAGTCTCCAGCTACCCTAAATCCTGGGTGGCCTCATGGAAGGACATGCCGAAGAACTGTTGAATCAAAGGAAGCCCTCTTCCTGGAGACAATGTCAAGCTTACAAGGAGTAACAAAAGTGTGAGGAGTAGACCAGGTGGCTGCCACACAAATCTCATCTATGGAATGATGGGCCAGATAGGCAGCTGACATAGCTACAAATCTAATGGAATGAGCTCTGACTGGTCCTGGTAAAGGTAAACCTTTAGACGAATAGACTAAAGAAATGGACTTCGAAATCCATGAGAAATAGTAACCTTAGAAACTGCCCAATCCTATCTATTAAAAGAAAATGCTACAAGCAGTTGGTCAGATTTGCAGAAACTGTAGGTTTTATCCAAGTAAATGTCTATGAACAACAAGATTATGTAACAGATATTCCCCTTTATTAGAAAAGTTAGGGAAGAAAAACTGGCAGTTGAATTGACTGATTCAAATTCGCCTCCATAGCTACCTTAGGCATGAAGGAAGGACTGATTCGGAGAGCCACTCTGTCTTTATGAAATAGCATGTACGGCGGTTTGGTAGAAAGCCTACAACTCCAGCCCTACCATTTCTAAATACAAGTTTAATAAAACCGTACAAATTAATAGAACCATTGAAACACACTATTTTATTAACTCAAAAACTCTTCAAAAATCTAAATCTAACAAGCTATGATGATGCTACAACCCCTACACAAAAATCCCAATCTTAAAATAAACAATCAGTCTCTAAACTTGAATCCATTCCCTAAATTAATTAATATAACCGTCCAAGATATATACCCACACATTAACAACTCTATACAAGAAATAAGGAATCATTGGAAATTCAAACTACAATAAATGCTTTGTCAAAACTCGAATCCAAAGTCCAAGCAGGTAATCCAAAGCAGCGCAACAATTCGGAAACTTAACTGAATGCCAATAAACGAAAAAAACACAGTTAGCTTTTCGTCGGCGCTCTGCACCAACTTACTCAGAAATTAAAATCTCGCGCTTCCACACACACATACTACTTTAATACGCTATCTTTAATAGATAAACTGGTGGGCGTGTTGGTCAATGGTGCGTTTTCTAGCATATTAAAGTAGTATGTGTGTGTGGAAGCGCGAGATTTTAATTTCTGAGGAAGTTGGTGCAGAGCGCCGACGATAAGCTAACTGTGTTGTTTGGCTTAAATAAATAGTTTTTTCGTTTATTGGTGTTCATTTTTGTTTCGGAATTGTTGCACTGCTTTGGATTACCTGCTTGGACTTTGGATTCGAGTTTTGACAAAGCATTTATTGTAGTTTGTTTTGCATGTTTTTGAAGGTGCAATCATTGGAATCTCCCAAATCCTATACAGTGATTTTAAGGCAAATTAAAGAATTATGTATCAGCTATGTACAAAACCACAACATAAACCGCAACGATATAACAACCTGTAACTCTCTATGGAAAACCATCCTCTCAACTAAAAAATATATCACTAATACATACAAACTAATTAAAGACATTAAATTCCAAAACGATCTGCTTATTTCAGACTATTGGAGAAAGAACAACCCTTCCATCAATACCCTTCAACTAAACCAAGCTATTAACTTAACAAATAGATCCATACCTCTCAAAAATTGGCATTTACCCAACTGATCTATAACAACTCATATTTCACACCCGCTATCTTACATAAATGTAACTCTACAAAATCCCCTCTCTGTCCTCATTGTAAAATTCAAACGGCTGATATAATACATTTATTCTGGAGCTGTAAATGTGTATTTAAACTTTGGAACTCCCTTAAATTTCAATTGCAAAAAATGGGATACCAAACATCCACACTCACCTGGGACTTTACTCTTCTACATATTCTACCAAATAATCTCTCTAAAACTCAAGCAATTACTATGACCAATATCTTTCTCTTACTGAAACTCTATATAGCAACCAATTGGTTTGACCTAAATAACACATCATGGGAGAATTTAAAATTAATGGTGACTAAACATCTTTTAGCACATAAAATCCTATTCAATAAAGGGAATAAAAACATTAATCACAGGAAATTATGGGAACAAATCTTCAATATTTTCTGGCCTAACACATGACAACGTATCAGACTTAAATACAAATAAGAGATCCCTTATTAAACTATATCCATGGACCAAGAAATTTTCTCCTTTTTCCTTTTCTTTTCTTTTTGTCTTTCTCTTCTCTCCTAAGGTATATGCTTAATCACAACAACCCCCACTGAATTATACCATTTCTCCCCTGAATATTGGCATCTATGTATATAATGTAAATAGTATTGGTTGATTGTTTTATTTTATGTTTGTACTACCCTCAATGTATAACAACTGCTTACTGTGAAGAGGTCTCACCTCTATCTGTGCTACTATGTATGCTATTTTAGATTAATGAAAAGAATAAATAAAAGTTATAGAAAAAAAAAAGAAAGAGCCTACAACTCCGAATCCCTTCCTGCCAAAGTACTGGCCACCAGAAAAGTGGTCTTCCATGACAAAATTTCATATCGCAAGTAGCAGCAGGCTCAAAGGGACTCTGTGTAAGAGACTGCAGCACAAATGAAAGCTCCCAAGGGAAAGAACCATCCTTAATAGGAGGCGAAAGCAGAAAAACAGCTTTCAAAAATGCCTTACAAAGATGAGAGGAAAACATAGTTTCCTCGCAAACATGGAAATTAGAAATAGCTGCCAATTGCACTTTGAAAGTAGAGAAACTAGCTCCATCTTGAAAAGGTGAAGACAAAAACAAGATATCTGGAATGGAAGCCGAGAAGGGGTCCAGATTAAGCTGCTTGGCCCAAATAGAAAACCTTTTCCATTTACTCTCATACACCTTTCTGGTGGATGCCTTCTGAAAGGCCAGAATAATGTTTCTGACAGATGATGCAAGCCTAGACAGATTCAGGATTACGGGAAATAGACAAACCACGCAGTCAGATGAAGGGTCTGAAGGTTGGGTGTCGGAAGCTGGGAGGGGTGGGAAATCGGTTCCAGAAGGGAATCTAGTACCCAAGGGGGGTACTTCAGATGAGACTGTAGGAGGGGAAACCACACCTGCCAAAGCCAAAAGGGGGCAATAAGGATCAAGAAGACCTTGAGGCAACAATCATTCTGGAGCACTCAGAGAATGAGGGGTGAAGGAGGGGAGGTGTAAAGGAGACCCGGAGGCCAATCATGAACCACAGCATCCCTGGGTGACTCCCCTACTGGGGGAATCAGGGCGAAATACCAGCTGCATTTGTGGTTGCAAGGGAAAGCAAACAGATTGTAGCTCAAATGAACCCAGTGAAGAAAAATCTCTCTTGCCACTGAAGGATTCAGGGGACCACTCAGGAGAACTCAGGATGGCCCTTCTGAGTCAGTCTGCCAACACATCGGACTCGCCAGGAATGAGAGTTGCAAGGAGAAAGCACTCTGAGGACATAGTCAATTCCCGCACCCTCATGGCCCCATGACAAAAAGAGCATGTGCCCCCTTGCTTGTTGATGTACCACTCAACTGCCATGTTGCCATGTGAACTGCAATGGTACCCAGAGGGAGGCAGTCATGGAAAGCTTGCAACGTGAGAAGGACTGCTCTCATCTCCAGTACATTTAGGTGCACTTTGGAATACAGGAAGGACCACGTACCTTGGACAGTCTTTTCCTGGTACCCCCCCCCCCCAACAGGGAAGCATCTGAGGTCAGGGTGGTACGGGGGGAGGAAGAGAAAATGGTCTGCCCAATAGGAGGTCAGGAGACAATCTACCAAAGATGATGATGATGACATCTGCACACTGGAGCAAGACTAACTGAGGTAGTCATTGGATGAGACAGAGATGACCACTAAATCTCTAGAGTCCACTGCAGAAGCCTCCTGTAGAATCTGGCTAATGGCACCAGATAGATCGCTGCCACCATGTGCCTTGAGGATGAGTCACACCTAGAAGGCAATGAACATGAGCTCTGATTAGATGAACATGTCGGAGAGGGAGTACTGCAATCTGACACAGTGCCCAGCTGAATACCGATAAATTCCAAATTTTGGGATGGAATCAGATTCAATTTGGGTAGATTCACTGCGATTCCGAACTGGTCGAATAGGCGAAGCAAGTATTGAGTAGCTGTGACCAGTCTATGCTTGGTGGGAGCTGTGAGGAGCCAGTCGCCAAGATAAGGAAACACCTAGAATCCCTGCAGTCTCAGGTGAGCTGCAACCACTGCCATGCACTTGGTGAACACCCAGGGGACTGTGGTGAGACCAAAAGGCAAGGTCCTGAACTGGTAATTACTGACCCCTACGCGAAAGAGGAGATGCCTCCTGAAGCATCTATTTGTACATGAAAGTACACATCCTGGAGATCCACAGAGCACATCCAATCATCCCTGTGCAGAAGGGGCACGACAGATGGAACACTGACCATCTGGAACTTGGACTTCTTGACAGAGAGATTTAACATGCTGAGGTCCAGAATTGGACGTAGGTCCCCCATCTTCTTTGGCACCAAAAAGAAGTAAGAGTAAGTTCCAGATTCTCACTGCCTGACTGGACCTCTTGGATGGTTCTCTTCTGAAGAAGTTTGAGCACTTCTTACTGGGTTAACTCCCTCTGATGGAGTTCCATAGGTGTGTACTAGGCTAATGGCCCTGGAGCTTTTACAACTCTAGCTCAAAGAAATTCCGCAGGCACAGTGCCTCCATCCAGTAAGGCAAATGTGTTATCACCATGCATTTCACTGCCAAGCCTTGAACCTAGGACCCTGTGGACTACAGTCAGAGCAACATACCACTATGCCAAATCAGCTGTTTCAAAGTTTGCACTCCCTGTACTAGAACCCAGGACCATCTGCACGCCAAACCTGTGCTTAACACCTGCTGCCACAGGATCAGGGAGGCACTTCCTGATTGGAGGGGGTGACTGGGAAAAGGGAATAAAATAGCCCCTGGAAATAATGTTTACCACCCAGCAACCTCTTGTAATATTTGCCCAGGCCAAAGAGTGCAGAGGAAAAACAACCCCCTCTACTGCCTCCAGGGCAGGACAGTTGGGAAGTGCTTCAGGAGTGCCTGGAAGGCTTTTCAGAGAAGGGTTCTCTGGAGCCCTGATTTTGCAGACCCCCTCTGCCCCTGGGGAGGCAGATGTCATTGAACCCTCTCCCCTGACCTCTCAAAGAGGGTTCAACCTGAGCATCTTGAAAGGCAGACTGTGACCTCCAAAACCAGAATTTCATAGTCCCCATTGAGTCTTAGAAAAGGACTACTGGAGTGAAGAAAACTCGATTCCCACAGCCAACAAGGTCTTGCCTTCCTGCTCACCTGTGGGTGAGTGTTTCCTTTACTGTAGGACCAAAGAGGGTGGATCCATCAAAGGAGGCATTGGTGATGGACATCTTAAAGGACTCTGCAAATCCACAAAGGTGCAGCCACGCATGGCTTCGAATGGCGATGCCTGTATCTGCCGCTTGAGAGACACCCTCCACAGCACTGAAGACCAGCCTCATCAAGGAACTGGACAGGGAAACAAGAGTAGACAGCTTGCAGTGCACCTTACTTAGTTCCCCAGCAGGCAACTACTCAGAGGGGGAAGTGGTGAGCTCCTTGACCAAGTCCCTCTGGAGATGGGTGAAATGTACCAAGTAGTTAACCCCCTGCTGCCTGAAGGTACCTGAGGCAAAGACCCGCTTTCCATGCCTGTTGATTGCCCAGGACTCTCAGCTTGGGGGATGAACAGATGTATTTTACTCCACCACCTCCTTTTTGGTGGTGGCGGCTACCACAATTGCACCAACTGGCATGCCTTTTGACCAAAACTGCCTGTCAGAAAGTGGACTTAAAAATTTGTTGGTGCGTTTCGGTACTAGTTCCACAGTATCCGGCTCTTTCCAAGCCCTGCTGGTGATGAGGTTGGTCAATGAGCTTGCCAGTGGGGGGGGGGGGAGCCCAGGAGGTAAATGGTCCCGCCCTGAAAGCCTTCAGGAAGCTGGACTCCTCAGAGCACTAGGGGAGGGAAGACCATCTGCCCTACAACTTAAGGATTTCCAAGACGTCCCCAAAAAAGACATCCTTGGGCAGAGGTCTGGGGGACCTGTCCATTTCATCAAGGTCTGTATCCTTGGTGAGAGACTCCATAAGGGAGTCTAGATGCCTCCTCTTGCATGACCTCTTCTGAGGTACCTCCTCCAGAAGGGGGTCAAGGGAGGATTTGGAAGAGAGGGGAACCCCAAGGGGGGAAACTTCCACCTGAAGGCTACATTGAGAGAGCTGACCAGGGACAGGATGAGAAGACTCCACTCTCGGGTGCTGGGGAGGCCTCTGCCAGTGGACATTTTCCTCCACTGGAGTTTCCTTCCCTGCCTTCCAGAAGCAGGGAAGGAAACTCCAGTCCTTCGGCCTTCTGGGTATTACAGCGGACATTTTCCTCCACCAGAGTTTCCTACCCTGCCTCTGGAATGTAAAGAAGGAAACTCCGGTGGAGGAACCTGTCTGCTCTAATACCCAGAAGGCCGAAGGACTGGCTGCCGACTCCCCATTCCCAGCAGGCAGGCCCACCTGAGAAGGGGAAATGGAGAAAGCCAGTGCCTCACAGACTCCAGACAGTACCAGCCCTGAGCTATTGAGGGCCAAAGCATCAAGGGAGAGGGGCAGGTCTGAAAAAAGGGGACCAGATCCCTCACCAAAGGACTCTGGGGTGACAGAAAGAGCCCGGGACTTCATCTGCCTAAGGGGAGGATGGGCAGAGGAAGTCAGGGAGCCAGGTTGGGTAGAGACAGAATGGGCTCTAGATGTTCCCACCTCCTCCTTGATGCATCCCAGGGCCTCCTGGATCAGACGAGAAGAGCAGCCCCTGTCCAGATGGCCTGGGGAAGCAACCAGCCCCAACTTAATTTGAGCCTTGAGGAAAGACCTCATCATCCTATCCATATCAGAAAGAGCAAGCTCCTGGAAGACCTAGAGGAAGCACAGGACCTAGCTGGGGATGGATGTCTGGACCCTAAGGACTACCCATGCCTCTCCAGCAATTGGCTTCTGCACTTGGAAGCAGGAGGAGACTGCCCCAGGCCAGAACCCAAAGGGGAGTCCTCTATAATGATGGTGGGATCTGACATGGATCCCAGATCTGACCACCTTGGATCCAAGGACAAATGAACAAAGTATTTCGACCCTGCATGACTTGGATCTGAGGGAGTCAGATCTCTGGTAGGTCTGAATCCTGTTGGATACAAAAGTCTCGATCTGGAGGCTCTGAATCCGGGTGTAGACTCCTGTGACCATGGATCAGAAAACCTCAGAGTGGAAGCCTTGGATCTGGGAGTAGAGTTGCAAGACTTAGGATCTGAGGTCATCAGATCTGACAGAGCCGAGGCTGTAGTCGGTGCTGAGGAACTTGGATTTGACAGCTTGGCCTTCTTACAGGAGGATGACTCTGAAAGAGAGGCAGCCTTCCTCTTGTGGTCTGAGGGTCCAGGCTTGGCCAGAGACTGGACCAATGGAGCCCTTTGCACCAACCCTTCAATAAAAAACTTGTTTTGACACTTGACCAAAGCCCTGGGGTTGAATGCAGCACAAATGTCACATTCAACCTCCAGGTGGTAGACACCAAGACAATAAAGGCATTCATCATGTCAGTTGGACATGGGCATCTTCCGCCCGCACTAGGAGCACCTTTTAATACCAACTGGTTTGTCCGACATAACTGTAGTGCAAACCAAGCACCAAAACCAAAGGGACACTCCAAAATCGCTAACTCAGAAAAAATACCAAGGCCAACAAACCGGAATAGACCACTAGCAACACAGTAAAAAAAAAAAACAATTAAGAAGGAACTACTACACTAAAAGCCTATGAAGAAAAAGGGCACCAAAACCACAACAGCAACAACCAAAAAACACAAATGGAAAGGAGGGATAAACAGACTAAGCCGGAAGGTCAGATAAATTACTAGACAACTACAATTTAACTAGAAACAAAGAAATTTAGCCAAAAGAAAGAATTTTAAAGCACTTTTCCCCACTGGAGACTCGAGCCAGTAGAAAGCACGTCTGATGCTGAGTGTTGCAAAAGAGATCTGAGGGATTAGAGGGCAGCAAGTGACCATGGGAATTGGAGAAGCTTGGGCATAGAAGCAGACTGAAAAGTTGCCAGCTTGGATCTGACGTTGGATCCAAGACCCAAGAGATAGGAATAGTCAACATGGATAACATCAGATCCATGCACTACTTTTAGGGTGTTGAGGTCAGAGAAAGGTTGCTTAGATGGATGACTCAAGAGGTCTAGATGGGTGGATGTACTAGATAAGGCCAAAGGAAGGGGAAACTAAACCTGCCAGGGTCAAAAAGAAGCAATGAGGATCACTCCAGCCTTGCACTTTCTAGCTTTCTGAATGGCAGAGGAGACAAGGGGAGGGACAACTGTGGACTACAGAATTCCCCAGTAATTGACCCTGTGGAGGGATCATGGAGAAGTAATTGCTGCATTTTCTGTATAGGTACAAAATAAAAAGATCACTGCTAGATTGGCCTTTGAGGCTGAAATTCTGAGTGGCCACCATTTGAGGGACCACTCATGAATCAGAATAATGGACATGCTTAACTTGTCCACTACAATATTGGAAGTCCATGGGATGTGCATTGTTATAAGACAGCGATGAGAAGACATTGCCCATTGCCATGCTCTCATGGATTCCTGGCACGCTGGATACAAACAGGTTTTCCTTGCTTGTTGATGTACCCAACTACTGCCATGTTGTTAGTCTGGATACAACTCACACCCTCAGGAATGGAGTCGTGATAAGCCTGCAATGGCAGATGGACTGCCCTCATCTTCAAGACAATGATGTGAAGATTGGCCTCCAGGAGTGACCAAAAATTTTGGACCAACTTCCTTTCAAAATTAAATGTCTCCTTCACCCCAGGAGGGAAGCATCAGTGGTTAATTTGGCCAGTGGGCATGACAGAGAGAATGGATGACCTTCGACTACTACCACGGAAGTCAGCTACCACCTGAAAGTCCTACTACCACGGAAGTCAGCTACCACCTGAAAGTCCTGCAAATGGATGTTATTTGAGCATGCAGAAGATGTGATCTTTGTGACCACTCAACCAGCTATGTCCACTAAAGAACTCTCATGTAATATCTCACTAGGGGAACCAATGTGATTGCTGACGCCACCAACCCTGGCAATCGAAGGAGGAGTCTTGCCAGAGAAAAGGGTGTTGAATAACCTGGAGATCTACCTGACAAAGATAATACACTGGACTCTGAAAGCTTGGCATTTTGGCTAACCATACTGAGGTGGCATCCAATGAACTCTATCTGTTGCACAGGAGTCAACTGGCTCATTGCTTGATTGATAGCAATCCACAATTTCTGGACAAATTGGAGCAGAAGATTCCTGGTTAGAGCTGTGAGAAGCCAATCATTTAGAAATGGGAACATGCAGAACCATAGCAGTCTGAGACACACTGCTACCACTGCCATGCTTTTGGTGAACACACAAGGAACTGTAGTGAGACCAAAGGGGCAGTGCCCTGAAGTGAAAACTGACTGGCTCCAAGCCGGAAACAGAGAAATGGAACTGTCTCTCTATACTGATATGATAAAGTAGGCATCCTGGAGATATATAAAGCACACCCAATCATTCTTCCTTGGTAAAGGCAAAATAGCCTGAACCGTGACTATCTGGAACTTCATCTGTTTTACAAACTGATTTGAGGTAACTTGTGCTCAGAACTGGTCTGAATTGCCCTGTTTTCTATGGAACTAAAAAGAACCTGGAATAGACTTCTGACACTAAATGGTCTGGGGGACCTGCTGGATGACTTTTTTTTTCTCACAATTTTAAATTTCTGTTGCTGCGGATTCCATCTCACTGGGTGGAATTTTGGGAATCTTTTTTTTTCTATGGATGGTAAAGAAAGGTAAAAGTATAACCTTTCCACAATCTCAACGGAAGCACCCAGATCTGCTCAGAACTGGTGGTCAATGACACCACACACACAAACCCTGTAGATATAGCCAACCTGCTGGAAGAAAGGTTCAGTGAAAACTTCACTCCTCTGTCTCCCCCATCAGTAAAATAGGACATCCCCAGTACCTTCCCCCCTCTCCTTACCTCTAGGGAGTAAGTCATCACTGCCTTCTCAAAGGCAAAAAATACAGCTTCCATGGGACCCGATAACATCCCAGGCTGCATCCTACATGAACTCAGGCAGGAACTTGCAGCACCATTAGGCATCCTATTCAACCAAAACCGGAGTACTAGCTTTGTCCCAGCTGAGTGGAGAACAACTACTGTCATCCCTTTGCACAAAGGTGGAGCGTCCACCGATCCAGAAAATTACAGACCCATCAGCCTAACTAGCCTGGATCTTCAAGGCCATGGAGCAGATTATCATGGACCTCATTAACGAGGACAATGGCAACCTCCAGACACTTGATCGCACACAGTTTGGTTTTGTCAAGTGGAGGTCATGCCTGTTAAATGTGGTCGACTTCTTTGAGACCGTCACCAAGGTCAGAGATGAGGGGAAGATGGTGCACAATGCCTACCTTGACCTGGCCAAAGTCTTTGATACTATTCCCCACTCAGATACAATAGATAAACTCTTTCAACTAGGCATCAATCCATATGTTACCAGATGGGTAGCAGACTGGCTCAATGATAGAACCCTAGTCAAAATAGGGGAAGCCACCTCAAGTAGTAGACACGTAACAAGTGGTGTACCCCACAGATCGGTCTTGGGACCTCTGCTGTTTGGGATATACTTTTTAGAGGTGCAGGCCAAATCTAGTGGGCTATGGCTGACCAAGTTTGCAGACGATTGCAAGCTGGGTGCTGTCATCAATTCCCTAGTAAAGTGGACATCCTCCAACAGGGTCTCACTCAAACAAAGGAC
This sequence comes from Protopterus annectens, assembly GCF_019279795.1. NCBI lineage: Eukaryota > Metazoa > Chordata > Ceratodontiformes > Protopteridae > Protopterus > Protopterus annectens. Next base: position 1,212,835,985 of record NC_056735.1, read on the forward strand.
TGGTGGCAGAAACATGGCCTCAAACTGAATGACAAAAAATGCATCATCATCCCTTTTGGGGAGAATGACATCACCACAAATTATCACACTGATAATAAGGCACTAACCACGCAATTCGTAGTGACAGACTTGGGCACCCAGGTTGATAGCAAACTGACTTTTGACCACTATATTGCCTCCATTGTATGGAAAGCTTTCCACATGGCTGACCTCATTAAGAGACCACAGAGGTTCCTCACCCGGAGAATCCAGGGCCTCACACATCTACCCTACACAGATAGGCTAAAAGTCCTGTCCCTCTACTCAGACTCCTATAGACTCCACAGAGGTGACCTCTGGCATACAAAGCAATCTCAAACCCTGCCCTGATGAGACTGCTGCATATCCGCAGGTCAAGCTCCACTTGAGTAACCCACACACACAACCTCAACCTGGTCTGTGACATCAATAGGACTTGTTGGCGGGATAGATATGTCTTTTGTTGAATAAACTCCCTCTCCACGTAAAGCAGAGTACCTCATTAAACATTTTAAGCACAACCTGGATAACTGGATGGGGAACAGAAAATACATCCCTGGGATTTCATCTGTGTCCCTGCTTGACAGTGGTACAGGGTGCTGACTTGTTGGAACATGGGCTAAATTCTTGGCTAGGCTTGTAAGGGCCTCGGGGCCAATAGCCTAGTAACTTCCAATGATCTTATAATTATTCTCATTACCCAAATATCTTGTGTGATGGCCTGCCAGGCTTGAGTGTGCAGGGACAAGTGTCCCCAAATTGCCTCCAGACTGTGGCAAGTAGGGTAACCCTTCAGGAGCACTGATATGATCTCAGTGACATGATTCTACAGTGCCACTCTACACTGAGGGTGACGTCCATTAAAACTACACCCCCTCTGACTCAGGAGGGTCTGTCCACAGGAGCATCCTGGTAAAAACATTGCGACCTTTTGCACCATAACCCCCCATTCCTAGAGAAGGTCCACTGAGGAGTGAAAAAGCAGATTTTAATGTCAGACAGGGTCTTGCCATAGCTCCAGTCTTGTATTTCCTTAATCTTGGGTCTGAAAAGATCTGAACCATCAAAAGGAGCATTAAGGAAGGATGCCTTAAAACTTTCCACAAATTAACATAAATGTATCCATGTGTGCAGATGAATAGCTATGCCAGTTCCTGCTGCTCTATTTGTACCATCCAGTGCATTAGAAACAGATGCATGGATATGTTGGTCAAGGATTGCACAGTAGACAATTGGCAGTCCATTGTTTTCTGGACAACCACTTGTAAGTTACCCAAGAGGGACTTGGAAAGCTCTTTGATCAAGTCCCTCTGAATGTGGGTCATATGGGCAAGATAGTTCAGCTCCCCAAGTGAAAAAGATGCGGACGTTTATATCAGTTTACGAATCTGTCCTGGGCCCTTGACTCCCAGTTATGGGGATGGACAGACGTACTGTTCTGAGAGTTCCTTCTTTGTAGCTACCACGGTGACCATGGCATTCACTGATGGATCCTTGCTCCAATGCTTCCTGTCTTTAGGGGTGACCAAGATCTTAGCTGGTTTCTTCAGGACCGGCTCACCACATCAGGATCATTCCACACCCATTGCTACACGAAAATTATCAGATCAGTGGGTGGTACCACCAAAGAGGCAGATGAGACAGCTACAAATGCTTTTAGGAATACAGATTCTTCAGGTGAGGGTATACTGGTAGACCAACTCCTTCAATGTTTCATTAACTCTAGGATGTCACTAAAGGTGATGTCTTCCAAAGGGGATCATGAGGACCTTTCACCATTAACTAAATGTCTCCTCTTGCACATCTGTTTTCTAAGACCCTGTATCAGGTTGGTTTCAGGAGAAGGGTCAGAATCAGACCAGGAACTCAAATTTCGGATATCCCCAAGGCCAAGTGAAGCTGACTGTTCCAGCTGATCCAGAAGCACGGATTCAGTAGAAGAATCTAATAAGGGCTGGGATGGAACTCAAATTGGAGACATCTTTTTTCTCAGTCTGTCCAGAACCTTCTCAAACACTTTGAATGCTGAGGCTGCAATTGGAGCCAAAGTATCAACCTCCAATCTGAAAAGGGGATAGGAACAATATCCTCCTCCCCAACCTGCCCCAGTTCTGAAGCTGAAATAAGAGCTGAATTATCAAAAGCCGAGGCCCTGAGGAGTAGAGATGGATCCAAAATCTTTGGAGCTGACTCTACCCTTTGAGTCCCAGCCACGTGGCTTTGGCTCAGAGACTTTTCTTGATCCTACAGCTTTGAATTCAAGAGAGTTAAGGACACTGCCAGAATAGAAGCAGAAAAGACTGTTGGTTCCAACAAAGGTGCACCAGGAAGGCTTGGACACACAGGAACCAGACCCAAAGAAACTAACTGTAGGGTAGATGAACTGGAACCAATGCACTTGAAGATGACAGTGCTGGGAGACTCCCTTTTTGAATCTGTGTCCACAGAAAACTTGCATCATGTGATCAACATCCACTTCAGTAATGCTCCACAATGAATGGAAGGGGCCTCAATGAAGATGCTATTGAAGGTAGTCGGGAAGAACGGCTCTCCTGTAGAAAAGGTGAGTGGAGCCTTCGGCTGAATGGCACTGGTGAAGGCTTAGGTGGCCAAACTCGACAACCCATTGGGAGTCTTCTGTGCTGGACCTAAGGTTACAGATGCAGTTGAGGACTGCTTTCTCAGTTTCTCCAATCACTTTTCAAGCACAACAGGTTTATCTTTTTCCTTTATAGGGTTCCTTGAACCATGTCTTACACTATCATAAAAAAAGTTACTAGGCTAATGGTCCAAGAGCCTTTTAAGCCAAGCAGTTCATGCCCCAATTTTCCCATTTATCAATGCTCACAGACTAGAACTACTTTGGTACATGTCTGTGCCTTAAGGCATCTACAAGCTATCCCTGTCCATAAGGGACAAAGGTGACAAGCCAAGGGTGAATTTATGATTTCCCATCCATTAGTCCAAATTGCATTTGAACAGGCTGAGGGAATAGCTCTGCTTCACATGAATGGGGAAGTTTGTACCAGAAAAGTGGTAACCCCTGAGAAACATACCTGCCCCTCCAACATGTTTTATGTCACAGATGAGGTTTAGATCCCTACATCAGGTAATTCCAGTGCTGTTTGCTTTGTGAGTATGTAGCAGATCTATCAAGGCTGGATCAGAAAATGCCTTGTAGGTTAGGCACTGATTCCCCCTAAGTAGTCTGTAGGAGACTGAGTACAGGGACAGGGCTTTGAGGCGTTCCAAATAAGACAAATTATTTACACCCTGTACTCTTTTATTGAGGAATCTCTGTGGCCACTCCAGCTTTTGCAAATGCACCGTCAGGTACATGCCAAAGGGTACAGTGTACTCAATAATTTGGGGTGAGTATAGTGGGACTATAATCTCCTTAGATCTGGATGCCATGCCCTTACTTAAAAGTTGAGCCACATAGAAGGATTTTCTCACCACCATGGATGCATGGTGATCAAAGTTCAGGTTACTGTCAACCTGAGTTCACAAGTCCCTTACCACTGGGTCTACCTCTCAGGGAACCGTTATCAATGTTGTAATTTGCAAAGGTGGTCGTCTTCCCAAAGAGTATAATTATGCACTTTTTTGCATTTAGTTTCAGGCCATGTCTTTGGCACTGGTTATCTGTTGGTGTCCTATTCTTTTGGAGGACATCTACATCTTTCGAGGATTCAGTGATTACAACCTAGATGCAATCCCTTGACTTAGGTTTATCTGATCTTTTAGATGGGGAAACCGAAGTGGTTTGAACTGAACATAAAGGTTGTGAAGTGGGCCCTGTCTGGGCTTGGATAAGACCTTTGAGAAACAGCTTGTATCTACAACCTTGTAAGGCCCTTGTATCTGTTGGTGTCCTATTCTTTTGGAGGACATCTACATCTTTCGAGGATTCAGTGATTACAACCTAGATGCAATCCCTTGACTTAGGTTTATCTGATCTTTTAGATGGGGAAACCGAAGTGGTTTGAACTGAACATAAAGGTTGTGAAGTGGGCCCTGTCTGGGCTTGGATAAGACCTTTGAGAAACAGCTTGTATCTACAACCTTGTAAGGCCCTTGTTCAGAATGAGGCACAAGCCTTGCAGTACGTGTCCAGGTGTGCTGCCCCCAGGCAGTATACGTAAAGACAGTGAGGGTCCTGTGGCGACGTCTTATGAATGCAGGCTGAACACTCTGGACCTTGTCTGCCACTGAAGGCAGAAACACTTGCATACTCCTAGAAAAAAAAAAGTGTATGTGTGTGTGTGTGTGTGTGTGTCTTGTATCAAAATGAACAATTAAGAGGTGAAACAATGCAGACAAACATTCACTAACCTATAAGAAAATAACTAAAAAGGTAAAAATCTATGAAAGAATTAACTTTTTTGTAGTATAAATCTTAAAAGATAAAGGGAAGGGATACAGACTAAAGTGAAGTTCATAAACTACATTTACCTAGGATTTATCAGAGCCCTCAAAAACCATGAAGCAATGCAAACATTCACGAACCTATAAGAAAATAACTAATAATTTAATAATCTATGAAAGAAAGCATTAACTTTTTTGTAGTACAAATCTTAATAGGTAAAGTTAGTCAACTACACTTCTCTACAATTTATTGGAGCCTTCGAAAACCAGGTCTCTTTTGAACAGGTAACAAACGGCATCTGAGGTACTTCAGGGGACAGAGAGGGAATTATAGGCAGGGGAGGAGTCGAAGCTCTGAATCCACAGCTTTCAAAAAGTACCAAGGGTAAGATCCAGAAACACAAAGGCTGAATCGGACAAAAACAGGCAACATTGGATCCGTTTAGAAAAAGCTGATTTTAACATAAGTTGTCCTTTTCTCTTCCCATCAAAAGTCATGTAGCTGGTCCGAAACTCTCTTGTTCTGTCAGTGCTGTATCTGAGTTGGCTGTGGACATCCAGAGTATACAGAATTCTCTCTCCTCTGCAGGAAAGAGCAAAGGGAGATGAATACATGGATTCAAATTAAATTCTGAGATCACTTTCGACAAAAAAGGATTAGATCTCAAAAATACCCCGTCTCTACGAAATATGATTAAGAACTGTTCATCTCTCAAATCATGCAACTCGGATACTCACCCAACTGAAATCTGAGCAGCAAATAAAATAGTTTTCCAAGTGAAGAACTTCAAATCAGCCCAATGGGCTGGCTCAAAGGATGGTATATCGTTTTTTTTTTCTAAAACATAATTAAGAGCTCAAAAACAGCCACTTGGGTTTCTTGATGGATGACTATACAAAATCCCTTTCAAAAATTCTTTTACTTGAAATAAGGATAATAGGGAGGAATCTAAAGGCATACATGCAGAAATGGCCAAGAAGTGAATTTTTATGCAAGAATAAAAAAGTCTGAAAGTACAGTTTTTTCCCACTTACCATAATTGTAGATGTGTAAGTAGATCAATCTTGCAGTACTAATCCTTGGGACTTCCTACCATGCAGAAGCCTGCTACTCATGACCGTCCGGATTCCCAGAGTCCTAGCAACATCCCAAGCAGACAGACACTTAACTAATATCTGGACATTAGGGTATAAAAAGGGCAACTGTTGGGACTATCTTCAGGTCTTTCCAAGTTGAGAAATTCAGTTTAATGCTTGAGGACAGCATAACTTCCTCAGTTGTCTGGTTTTGGTTGTGAATGCAAGAGAGAAGGAAACATGAGTATAATTGGGATGAGTCAAAGAAATTATAGACAGAAGCAGAAACAGTGATGTTCACTACATATTTGAGAGGCAGGAGGGTTAGAATATGTACTGAAACATTGATCAGCTTGAACATCTACAACTGTGGTAAATGGGACACAACTGTGCCAAGTTCTTCATAGTTAATGCTGCAGTACTAATTCTGGGAAGATTCTCAAAGCTACTCTAAGGATGGAGGAGATTACTGAAGGTTTATGAAATATTTTGTATGATGGTAGAGGCAAACCCTGCACTGGCCCTGGACACCTGTCCTAAGTTATAGTTCTTAGGAAAGGTGTGAACAGATGTCCAAGTGGCTGCCTCCAAGGATGGTTTAAGTGGGAAAGCAGTGGTAGCTGTTCCCTGCCTGGTAAAATGGGCTCTCATGTAGCCAGGAAGAAGCTTTCCATGTTGTGTCACGTAACCTAAGCCAATTTGCAATCCATTTAGACGTGGTTTGCTTTGAGACAGGTTTGCCTTGGTAGTACCTGATCTGTCTGTGGACATCCAGTGAGTGGAAAATTCATTCCGCTTTGTTCTGTGGGTTTGAGAAAAAGACTGGCAGATGGACAGCCTGGTTAAGGCTGAGTTCTGAAACCACCTATGTTTGAATGAAGGGTTTCATTCTGAGGCTTACCCTGTCCCTGTAGAAGACAGTGAAGGGCTCTATAAATATGAGAGCTTCCAGTTCAGAAACTCTTCTAGCTAAAGTGACTGCTATAAGGAAGATGTTCTTCCAAGATAAGGTCCCTTCTAGGAGATTGAGACTTGAAAGTGAATCACTGCTTTTAGAAACAGTTTAATGTGAGGGCGAGAGAAGAGTGGTGGAGTAATCTGCAAGCAGCTGAGATAGCAGAAGTTTGAACATTTATGCTGGAATGAGAAAGGCCCTGGTCAAATAGGTGTGAAAGGTAAAGCAGTACTGAAATGATATCTGTTTGAGCTGGTATAGTGTCTTGGCTGTAACACCAGGTGGAAAATCTCTTCCATTTTAAAATGCATGGATTTTCTGGTATCATTCCTTCTTGCTCCTCCACAATAGATACCACCTCTTTTGGGTAAGGCATTGAGGAGGGTGTCATGACCCAATTCTCTAGGCAGCTAAAATCGAGAAATGCCAGGTTGGAGTGAAGGTTTGATCCCTTGATTTGGCTGAGATCATCTGTCTTTTGGGAACATGTAAACCTCCCCCCACTCAAGGTGAGGGATACAGAGAACAAATGTTGTATCAGCCAGAAGGGAGCTACAAGAATCATGCTGGGCCTGTTGGTCCTGATCTTTGCAATTACCCTTGGAATCAAGTATATAACAGAGGAAAGATGTACAGGAACCTTTGGGTCCATATGAAGGAGAAAGTATATTTTCCAGGCCTTCTGTTGTGTTCTGGAGTAGAATCTCAGAAGTAATTTGTTGTGGAGAGAGGCAAAAAGGTCTATAGAAGGGATTCCCCACAGAGTGGAGAGATCCAGGAATACTTCTCCTTTCAACATCCATTTGCTTGGATCTAGTATGTCCCTGCTCAGGGAGTCTGCAAGAAGACTGCTGTGGCCTGGGATATATGATGCTATGACAGTAATTCCAAAGTATTGGGCTAACATCCAGACCTTTCTGGTTAGGGTGTGTAATGGTAAAGACAAGGTCCCCTCTTACCTGTTTATGTACTGCATGACTGTGGTATTGTCTGTCCAGATTTGCAGTGTTCCTGGGCTTAAATGCTGTTGGAAATTTTTTTATGGCTAGAAAAATGGCCACTAACATTTCCTTTAGCTTAATATACAAATTTCTCTGTTGTGGGGACCAAATACCCTGCACATTCAGAGAGTTTAAGTGGGCTCCCCAAACATCGTCTGAGCTGTCTGTGGTGACAGACTTATCTACATGAGGCAATGTGAAAGTTGCTCCTGTTTTTTTTGATGGTGGTCTTCCACCGCAAGTGTTCCGCCTTGAAGCATGGAAGCAAGGGAAGAAGGGTTCCTAGGGACTGAGACTGTTGCTCCCAGACATATTGGAGAAACCACTGTAGTTTCTTCATGTGTAGCTTTGTTAAAAGGACCATCAGGATACATTAAGCCATGTACCCTAAGACCATTAAGAACTCTTTGGCTGAGATAAGTTTATTTGAACAACCTACTTACAAAGCATCTGTCAGGAAAACTACCTTGTCCTGAAGGAGAAATGCTTTCTGTTTAGTTGAATCTCAGACGTCTGCATATTTAATGTGAGGCTCACCTTTTGGAAGCAGTCTACAGAGGTCTGGAGGGCATCCAGAATCTCTGAAGTGGATCTTCCTACCTAGATGACCGTCTCATCCAAGGGATAGATGTGTATTCCCAGCATTCTGTAATATGCTATCAGGGGTGCCACGCATTTTGCAAAAACTCTTGGGACTGTAGAGAGACCAAATGGTAGAGCACAAAACTGGATGTAGCAGCCTGAGGCTACGAATCTCAGGTATTTTCTATGACTGATTTCTACAAAATGAAGGTAAGCATTCTGTAGGTTGATAATGACCAAGAAAGTATCCTGAAAAATCACTAGTAGCAGCTTTTGCAAGATAAGAATCTTGAATTTTGGCAGATAAAAGAATATGTTTAGCTTTGAAAGATCCAGGATTGACCTCCAGGTTCCCTCTTTTCTTGAGACCAGGAAGACCACTGAATAAAAGCCTTTTCCCCCTTGACCTAGTGGAACTGCCTGTATGGACCCTTGCTGCAGTAAACATTTAATAATAAAGCTACACAAACTACTACCACTGTAAAAGGCTCACTTACTGTGTCCAAAGTAAAAATTCCAGCAACAAACGAATAGGAAGACACAGAGACAACTGATATATCCAGTTCAAAACTTTTACTGCAGTGAAACAAAACAAAAGCGCTTTCACCAAACAGGCATCATTAGGTGCTTTACAAAAGCACTAACAAACACACCCCTATTTATGCATCAAATGTCTCATGATCCAAATTCAAATTTAAAACCACAAATTTAAAGACAACACATATAAAAGACATATAAATTTAATTTAAAAACATACATAAATAATGCATACTAACACTATACTTCAATACTAATAACTACCTTCTTAGGGGTCTCCTCTTTAATTTGGGTACTAATGGAACTTCATTAAGCCCATGTCCTACATCAGCCCTAAACCTCACTATCCATGAGGATGCCAAATCCTCAGTCTTAGCACGTATATCACCCTGCCTCACATTCTCATAAACCCTAGCAATTACAAAAAAATTAAAACCATGACTAGAGTCAGTACTCAAAACATGCTTCGCCAGTGCACTAACCACATTACCTTTATTCATATGGTAGATATGTTCTCTTATGTGTTCTCTGAAGGGACGGTCAGTCTTACCTATGTAAAACTTTTGGCATACAACACAATCCTCATATGTGTTGTGTCTTTAAATTTGTGGTTTTAAATTTGAATTTATATCATGTGACATTTGATGTATAAATAGGGGTGTGTTTGTTAGTGCTTTTGTAATGCATCTGATGATGCCAGTTTGGTGAAAGCGCTTGTGTTTTTTGCACTGCAGTAAGTTTTGAAATGGATACATCAGCTGTCTCTGTGTCTTCCTATTCATTTGTTGCTGGAATTTAATAATAATGGATAAGAGGTTTTCTTGCTCCTCTGAAGTGTGTGGGGGTTGGATTTCTCTGAATTGGATATAGTAACCCTTTTCTATAATGGTGACGACTCACTTGATCCCTTGTGGTGGTCTTCCAATGACTTAAGAAGAGGGAAAGCCTCCCGCTAGGGGGCTGGGAAGGGTGGAGGGAAAAAGGGGTAGCATATATTCACAGCTGTTTTCTTTGTTGGGTGTGTTCTTTGGCAGCACCCTATCTCTATGGCTGTTCTGTTTGCCATCTTCTGGACTGCCTTGGTCTTCTTCCATTAGGAGGCAACCCTCCCCTTGTCTTCTCTGTGTGGGAGGAGCCAAGATTTAGAAGGGTAGTTCCTACTGTACCTTGGGGTTGAAGACAAGTAGAATTCTTTGACGGTTTTAATTTGTATGCCTTTTTTGTCTAATTTCTTCAAAGACTTGTTCAGCTGAAGGTCCAAAAAGGAACTCATTGTCTTGTTGTGCTTCCAGTAACTCTGCTTTTAAGTGGTCTGACAGTGACCAGGTTCTGAGCCATGCATGTCTTTAGATAACTGAACCAATAGCAGTTGCTCTGCAAGAAGCCTCTAAGGCGTCATATCTACATTTCAATGAAAAAGGTTATGTCCTCACCATAACATTCCATGTAGAGTGTTCATCTCTCTTTTGTTCTTACACACGGGTTCGGAGACGATCCTCGGCTCCGAGTCGGCCGAATAGCAAAGCTCTGAATCTCAGAGAAGCTTGAGACCAGCCCATATCCCACAATCCTCCCTGCCATTACTCAGATCTAGTTTGCAAACAAACCAGACCAAAGGATCCAACACCTGCGGTGTTAGAAGCATACATTCTCTTCAGCCATTCAGAGACACTCTCTCACCATAGCAATAACTAATGGTCTAAGCATATATCCCATGACACACGGGAGCATATACCCCACAAAGGGTCAAGACACATCGATCAGACTCTAATCCTACCAGTTCTTCCAAATACATGGGGGGGGGGGGGGAATGTAAGAATAAAGGCGAGATGAACACTCTACATGGAACGTTATGGTAAGGACATAACTTCTTTATGTAAGAGTGTTCAATCTCGCCGTTTGTTCTTACACACGGGTAGCGTCCCTAGCTCAGTGACCCCGAGTGACTCATGGAAGAACGTTCCTAAGCACAGTGGAACCAAATGATGTCCTATCTTTGGAGACCTTGTCCACTCTATAATGAGTGATGAAAGTATGTGGTCTAGACCACGTGGCTGCTGCGCAAATAGTGTCCAAAGGTAAGTGAGCCGCATGAGCTAAAGAAGTGGAAACGGATCTGGTAGAATGGGCCTTCGGTTTGGTTGGTAAGGATTGGTTTGATTTAGAGTATACAAATGTTATACAGTCAGCAAGCCATTTAGATAGAGTACGTTTAGTAATTGCCATGCCCTTTTTATTGTCTGCAAAAGCGACGAAGAGTTGATCCGTTTTTCTGAAAGCTTTGGTCCTGTCTAAATAAAATCTTAACTGCCTGTGAACATCCAACTTGTGCAACATATACTCCAGTTTGTTAGTATGGTTTTTGAAAAAAGTAGGGAGTTCTATAGACTGGTTAATATTCGTAACTGAACATACTTTTGGAAGGAAAGATGGATTTGTACGTAAAGAGACCCTGTCTGGATGGAATATCAGGTAAGGTGGTCTGACCGATAATGCCTGCAGCTCTGAGACTCTACGAGCTGAGGTCACTGCGACGAGAAAAGTACAGTTTTGTACCTACCATAAATGTAGATGTCTGATAGATATGCAACTGCAGTCCTGACATATGGGTTGTCCTGCCTCAGGCAGCCCTTCGGTCGGCCGGATTCCAAAGTCTGGGTCCGGCGTCAGCTGATGTCGCCTCCTCCCAGACGTCAGAGCGGCTGGAGTATAAAGGCATCCGCCGACGCCATCTTCTTCAGTGTTTCTTGCCCCAGATGCCAGGTGCCCTCCAAGGAAGGCTAAATTTGTGAATGGATAAGTAAAAAATTCCAGACATGCACAACAGTAATAAACAGATACACCACAATAGATAACCCCAGCTAAAAGGAGAGGGGGAATGGACCCAAGGTAAAAAGCAGAGGGGTTGGAGGGAGGGAAAACCTGACTACAGTTGCATATCTATCGGACATCTACATTTATGGTAGGTACAAAACTGTACTATGTCCTTCAAGAATGCAACTGCAGTCCTGACATATGGGTTGAATACCATAGCCATGCTGGGGGTGGTAGGATCTAGGCAAGGGATGGTGTAGCTAAAAGACCCTGCAGGACTGCAGATGCAAAGCCTGCTCGGGATCTTGAGTATAAAGGCAGGTTGTAGTGTCTGGTAAATGTATGCACGGAGCTCCATGTAGCAGCCTCTAGAATGTCCTTTGTAGCCACTCCTCTTAGAAAGGCTGTGGATGTGGCTATAGCTCTGGTTGAGTGTGGCCTAATATTGGCTGGCACACCTTTTCCATGGTAGGAGTAACAGAATCTGATGCAGTGTCCAATCCATTTTGAAATTGTTTGTTTGGAGACTGCCTTTCCTTGTACTCCGGCAGCATAGGCTACAAATAGTTGGTCAGACTTCCTGGTGGTCTTTGTTCTGTCCAAGTAGTAGCGTAATTGTCTGTGTATGCCCAAAGTATGTAGCAGCCTTTCCCCTTTATTTTGAGGATTGGGGAAGAAAGTAGGCAGGTGAATTGCTTGATTTAGAGACACCCTGGATATCACTTTTGGCATGAATGAAGGATTGGTCCTTAGAGAGACACTGTCCTGATGAAAGATGAGAAAGGAAGGTACTGCCATGAGGGCCTGTATCTCCGAGACCCTTCTTGCTGAGGTAACTGCCAACAGGAAGACTGTTTTCCAGGAAAGAAATTGCATTTCTGAAGATGCTGCTGGTTGAAAAGGAAGAAGAGTTAATTTTTCCAAGACGTAGTTGAGGTCCCAAGCAGGAACTGGTGGTTTTCTGGGAGGTTTGATATTCTTTAATCCTCTTAGAAACTGTCTTAGCAAGGGATGCGAAAACACAGGTGGGTCACAGTTGTAATTTGCTGAGATTGCTGAAGCATGAATTTTAATGGAAGAATATGAGAGTCCACTATGAAACATTTCTGCCAAGTATTCTAATATCTGAGGTATGTTCATTACTAATGCATCCTGGTCCTTTTTGGCATTCCAGATGATGAATCTCTTCCATTTGGCCGAATAGGTTTTTCTGGTAGAAGGTCTGCATGCCTCCAGCAAGATTTCCTGAACCTTTTTGGAGAGGGGGACATGGGGCAAAGTCATGTAACCCTCCAAGCTGTCAGTTGTAATGTTTGCAGGTTTTGATGAACAGTCCTGTAATTGTGTTGAGTTAGGAGCAGTGGCCATTGGGGCAAGGGCTATGGTTTGGTGTGAGTTATGCTCAGTAGCAAGGGGTACCAATGCTGCCTCGGCCAGTCAGGAGCTATTAATATTCCTTTTGGTTGCTCTGCTTTGATCTTCAGTAACACCTTGGTCATTAGTGGTAGAGGAGGGAATGCATAGATTTTTAGGGCATTCCAGCTGAAGGAGAGAGCATCCGTTCTCCAGGCTAGAGGATGGTGTGTCCTTGAGCAGAACCTGTCCAGGTGGTGATTGTGATGAGAAGCAAAGAGATCTAGGTCTGGTCTTCCCCATGCAGTTGTTATTTGTGAGAAAATGTGTGGATGCAGCATCCATTTGTGTGGATCCACGAAATCTCTGCTCAACCTGTCCGCCAGAACATTGTCCTTGCCCGGAACAAACTGGGATTGCAAATGAATGTTCAGTTTCAGGGACTTTTCCCAAAGAGCCATTGTTAGTCTGCAGAGGGGATACGAGTGAGTGCCTCCTTGTTTGTTTATGTACCACATGACCGTGGTGTTGTCTGTCCTTATTAGCAGATGGCCTTGTTGTAAAGATTTTCCAAAAGTTTCTATTGCATGCATCACTGCCAACATCTCTTTTTGATTTATGTGCAGAGGCATTTCCGTGGGAGTCCACAGACCTTGAATGCATCTGCCCTCCATGTGTGCCCCCCCATCCATGATCGGAGGCGTCTGTTGTAATGGTTTGACTTGCTTGAACTTTGTTGAAAGGCATGCCTTGGTTTAAATGGCTTGCTTGAGCCCACCACATAAATTCCCTTTGTAGGCATGGGATGAGTGGTATTACGTCTTCTAGGTTGTGGCTGTGTTGGGACCATAAGCTTTTTAGGTACCATTGTAGCTTTCTCATGTGTAGTCTTGCCAGAGGGATCAGAAGAATGCAAGATGCCATGAACCCCAGGGCCTGCAGGATCTTCCTTGCGGTCAGCTGGGTAACTTTTGCTAGGCATTTGAAGTAATCTGGTAAATGCTGTTGTTTCTCCTCTGTGAGGAAAGCCATTTGTGATTGTGTGTCCAGGTTTGCTCCTAGAAAAATAATCTTTTGGGATGGCAATAGTCTTGATTTTTGAATGTTGACTGTGCATCCCAAAGCCTGTAGCAACTGAATGACATAGTCCACGTTTTTTACCAAGGTTTGTTTGCTGTCTGCTTGTATGAGGCAGTCGTCCAGGTAAGGACATATTTGGATCCCTTGGAGTCTGCAATGTGCAACTACTGATGCCAGGCATTTCGTGAACACTCTGGGCACAGTAGATAAGCCAAACGGCAATGCTGAGAATTGATAATGCTCTGTTCCTGCAAGAAATCTGAGGTATCTTCTGCAGCTGTGTCTGATTGGGACATGCAGGTATGCCTCCTTGAGGTCCAGAGTAACCAGCCAAGACCCCTTGCACAGCATGGGAAGGAGTTGCTGTAAAGTCAGCATTTTGAATTTTGGCACAATGAGAAAGGTGTTTAGAACGGACAAGTCCAGTATAGGCCTCCATTGCTTTTCTTTTCTTGGAACAAGGAACAGCCTTGAATAGAATCCCTGTCCTTGTTCCTGAGGAGGAACCTTTTCTATAGCTTTTATTTGTAAGAGCTTTGAAACTTGTAAGAGAGCCTCTGCCCTTTGATTGTGTGGCAGGTTTGGCATGCCTTGTCTCGTTGGTAAGGTGTGGAAGTGGAACCTGTAACCTCTGTCTATTATGTCCAGAATCCATTTGTCATTGGTTAAAATGTGCCAGTTCTTTGAGAATAAGGATAATTTTCCGCCTGGAGGTGCTTCTCTTTGAGCCTTGGTAGGCGGAGTGAAAGTCAAGTCATTGTGATTGTCCCTGTGGTGCAGGTGAACTCCCTGCACCACTTCTCTGATTTGGTGGTTGCCATTGGCGGCCCCTGTAGGAGCCTCGGTATTGCCCTCTACCTCGAGCACGCCTGCTTTTACCCCTTTGCAACTTGTCTGAGTCTGGAAAGGACCAATTCTTTGAAGGCCAATTCCTGCTGAATCTTGGGGGCTGAACCTGGAGGAAATCCTTAACAGTCTGTACTGATTTAGTCTTTTCCTCAATAGACTTCAACACATCCTGTGCATTAGCACCGAAAAGCTTCTGTTTTTCCAGAGGTGCATCCAGGAGCTTAACTTTAACATGGTCTGGCAGAGGCTGTTCTTTCAACCAAGCATATCTACGAATAACGGCCCCTGTCATGGCTGCCCTACATGAAGCTTCCAATGCATCATAACCACACTGAAGAAAATTATTGCTAACCTGCTGAGTGTTATGAACCAGATCCTGCAATGCCTTTCTATCTATAGGCTCAGGAGAGGCTAACTTTTTCTGCAAATCATCCATTAAGTAATCCTGGTACTGAAACATATGGAAAAGGCAGTTGAGTGACCTCATGGCAAGGGTGGAAGAGGTATAAACATTTTTGCCCCATCTCTCCAGGGACCTAGCTTACCTGTCAGCGGGCAGACGATTTTTGGCTGAGGAAGTAGCCACTGCCTTGGGGCCCTGTGAAATAGTTTCTAGATCCACAGAGTGGGCCTTAAAGAGATGCTTATGGGTTTCAGGGACCCTGTAATATCTGTCAGGCTTGACAGGAGCAGGAGGGAGAGAATCAGGCGAAGCACTGGAGTCTGAGTATACATCATCAAGGACATCCAGCACTGGAGGAATAGCTAAAGGTCTGTGTTGGGGTAGCTTAAGGAAGGTACGTAGCCTTTTCCTGGAGTCAGAAAATTCCTGACCCTGCCACTGAAAATGTTCTCTCATGGAGTGGAGAACTTCACCAAAAGAAATATCCTCTGGAGGGGAGGCAGAGGGAATTGAATCCTCAGCATCAGAGTCCTCATAGGCCTGGAAGGATTCTTCCTGGGTATCTGAATGCTCTGAATCCCCAGAGGCTTCATCTGAAGAGAGGGTGTCTGTCTGCTCAGTTCTAGGCCTTTTATCTGCAGGCGGCTGAGAACCTCTGTCTGGGTGCGGCTGAGAACCCCTGATAATTAGATCTGCAGCAAGAGTCATGATCTGTCTATCAGAAGAGGGGCCCTGAGCAGTAGGTTTAGGATGGGCCTTGACCTGGCTGGCAGCCTTAGCACGTGCAAAGGCCTTGATGGACATGGATACCGGAGGCCTAGCTGCCCCACGTGCAGGGGTAACCTTGTCCACAGGAATGGTGTCGGGTAAATCTAGAGCTTCGGTTTCTGGTGGGAAATCAACCACTGGCACCGTTGTAGTCTCCGGGACTGAAGAACGCGTTAAAGCGATGTCGTCGGCCTGGGGCGGTTGCATTACCGCTTCCAAAGGGACCGATGCACTCGCGGAGGACTTAGGTGTGGTATCGGTGGACGACGTGGGCCGAGGATGTCGGTCCCGGTCCTTGCGTTTTTTTTGGTAGCTTGTGCTGTCGGTTGTTCCAACGGCATGATATATGCGAAAGATTCGCCAAAAAAGTATTCGGCAAATTCTGCCCGGCGCCTGAGTGTGCACTTATTAAAGCAAGCACAGGCAGCACAGGCCGAGACGTCATGGTCTGGGCCCAGGCAAGGGAGGCAGTAAGAGTGGAAGTCCTTATGAGGTATTTGTTTACCACAAGACAAACAATTAACTTTTTCAATTTTTTCTGACATCGGCTGAGGCAAGAAAAAATTCCTGACCCTGCCACTGAAAATGTTCTCTCATGGAGTGGAGAACTTCACCAAAAGAAATATCCTCTGGAGGGGAGGCAGAGGGAATTGAATCCTCAGCATCCGAGTCCTCATAGGCCTGGAAGGATTCTTCCTGGGTATCTGAATGCTCTGAATCCCCAGAGGCTTCATCTGAAGAGAGGGTGTCTGTCTGCTCAGTTCTAGGCCTTTTATCTGCAGGCGGCTGAGAACCTCTGTCTGGGTGCGGCTGAGAACCCCTGATAAGAGAGATTAGATCTGCAGCAAGAGTCATGATCTGTCTATCAGAAGAGGGGCCCTGAGCAGTAGGTTTAGGATGGGCCTTGGCCTGGCTGGCAGCCTTAGCACGTGCAAAGGCCTTGATGGACATGGATACCGGAGGCCTAGCTGCCCCACGTGCAGGGGTAACCTTGTCCACAGGAATGG
Source organism: Protopterus annectens (assembly GCF_019279795.1). Taxonomy (NCBI): domain Eukaryota; kingdom Metazoa; phylum Chordata; order Ceratodontiformes; family Protopteridae; genus Protopterus; species Protopterus annectens. The sequence continues at coordinate 1,212,852,797 of NC_056735.1, forward strand.
TGTCGGGTAAATCTAGAGCTTCAGTTTCTGGTGGGAAATCAACCACCGGCACCGTTGTAGTCTCCGGGACCGAAGAACGCGTTAAAACGATGTCGTCGGCCTGGGGCGGTTGCATTACCGCTTCCGAAGGGACCGATGCACTCACGGAGGACTTAGGTGTGGTATCGGTGGACGACGCGGGCCGAGGATGTCGGTCCCGGTCCTTGCGTTTTTTTGGTAGCTTGTGCTGTCGGTTGTTCCGACGGCATGATATATGCAAAAGATTCGCCAAAAAAGTATTCGGCAAATTCTGCCCGGCGCCTGAGTGTGCGCTTATTATAGCAAGCACAGGCCGAGACGTCGTGGTCTGGGCCCAGGCAAGGGAGGCAGTAAGAGTGGAAGTCCTTATGAGGTATTTGTTTACCACAAGACAAACAATTAACTTTTTCAATTTTTTCTGACATCGGCTGAGGCAAGAAAAAATGTTCCCCAACGGGGTACTTAGCTTTTAGATGACTTCGGTAACTGAAACACAGGAGCTGACCGACCGGCACTTGCGAACTGCTTCTGCTTCGGGCACCGCGTGGCAAGAAAGACTGAAGAAGATGGCGTCAGCGGATGCCTTTATACTCCAGCCGCTCTGACGTCGGGGAGGAGGCAACATCAGCCGACGCCAGACCCAGACTTTGGAATCCGGCCGACCGAAGGGCTGCCTGAGGCAGGACAACCCATATGTCAGGACTGCAGTTGCATTCTTGAAGGACATCAGCGTCTTCCACGATAAGAACTTTAGGAAGCATGACGAAGCAGGTTCAAAAGGTGGCAACATGAGTTGTGACAGCAGCAAATTCAGGCTCCATGGAAAGAAGGGTTTTCTGACAGGCGGTCTAAGATGGAAGGTTCCTTTCATAAAGGCTTTACAAAGTCTGAGAGACATAATGGGAGAACCTCCCTCACCAATATGGAAGCTTGATATGGCCGCCAACTGTACTCTTAGAGTGGAAGTAGAAGCTCCTTCATGAAAAAGGATGGATAAGAATTCTAAAATTTTATGTAGAGGAGCTATCAAGGGATCTAGGTTTTGACTAGATGCCCAATATACAAAGCGTTTCCACTTACTCGCATAGAGCTTAGTAGTAGAAGCTTTATGAGAAGCAACTAGGATGTGTTGAACTGCCGGAAGGAGTAGATGAGACCTGGCTAGGCAGGGAAGCGGAGCAGCCAAGCTGCTAGTTTGAGGGACTGTAGAGACGGGTGAGGAACTCCCGACGAATGTGTCAGCAGGTCTGGCACTGGGTCCAGAATCCATGGTTCCTCTATTTGATGAGCTCGAAGAAAGGGAAACCATATTTGAAGAGGCCAGAATGGGGCTATGAGTATTATAGTCCTTTCCAGGCTCCTGGCTTTTTGTAGAAATCTGGGAATCAATGGAGTCGGTGGGAATGCATATAGGAGACCCAGGGGCCAATCGTTTATCAGTGCGTCCCTGGGGACATCCCCCGGAGGGGGTAGAAGGGCAAAGTAGCTTCTGCATTCAATGGGGAAGCAAACAGATCGCAGCAAGCCTGGCCCCATTTGCAGAAGATTTTTTCCGCCATCTGTGAATTGAGGGACCACTCGTAAGGTAACAGGATGGCTCTGCTCAACCTGTCCGCAATGACGTTGGATGACCCCGGGATGTGCGTTGCTATCAGAAAGCGACCCGTGGACTCTGCCCATTGCCAAATTCTCATGGCCTCTCTGCATAACAGGTAAGAACTGGTTCCCCCTTGCTTGTTTATGTACCAGACTACAGACATGTTGGCTGTCTGAACTGCTACTGTTCCTAGAGGTAAGAGGGCTTGGAAGTGTTGCAACGCCAGGAACATCGCCCTCTACTCCAGAACATTTATATGTAGAGTGTACTCCGTGCTGGACCATTCTCCTTGGACTGTTCTTCCCTGAAAAAGGCCCCCCCCACCCTATCAGGGAAGCGTCCGTGGTTATTGTGGCTGTTGGACTGGGTAGAACGAACGGACGACCCACAGTGAGGTTCTGATTGCGCACCCACCATGAGAGGTCCCGTCTGCAAGATTCTGTTATCCTGATCTCGTGCGCTAGGGTAGGTGTTGGAACGACCACTGCGCAAAGAGTAGCCATTGAAGAATCCTCATGTGTAACCTTCCCATAGGGACTGCAATTAGTGCGGTTGCCCTCAGTCCCAACACTTTTAACACCAGTTTGGCTGGGGCTTTCTTGCTGACTAGAAGACGTAGGACCTGCTGTTTGAGCGTTGAAGCTCTTACTGGGGGGAGTTTCAGTAGTGTCGATCATGTATTTAGATCTGCTCCGATGAAGGAAATACACTGTGAGGGCGATAAGCAAGACTTTTCGAAGTTTATGGATATCCCTAAGTAGGAACAAAGGCCGATTGTATAGTCTCTGGCTTGCAATAGGCGACGCTCGGTGGTGGCGGTGAGGAGTCAGTCATCCAGATAGGGAAACACCCGGAATCCTTGTCGTCTCAAGTGAGCCGCAACTACTGCCATGCATTTGGTGAATACCCTGGGGGCTGAGGTGAGTCCAAAGGGCAGAGCTCGAAACTGAAAGTGACTGGCCCCCAGCCGGAAGCGCAGGTGATCTCGGTCTGGCCATTTTGATGTGGTAGTACGCGTCTTTGAAATCTATAGAGCACATCCAATCGTCCTTCTGTAAGAATGGAAGGATCGATTGAAGCATGACCATCCGGAACTTTTCCTTCTTCACGAAGTTGTTGAGATGGCTGAGATCTAAAATCGGTCTCCAGTCCCCTGTCTTTTTTGGAACTAAAAAGAACCTTGAGTAAGTTCCGAATTCTCTTTGGTCCGCCGGGACTGGTTGGATGACTGTTTTCAAGCAGCTTTGAAATTTCTACAGCTGCTAGCTTTTGCAGATGGGGTGGCACGTCTGGAAATTTTCTTTGTAGAGGTGGTGTTGAAAGGAAGGGGATTTTGTATCCTCTGGTTATAATGCTTTTTACCCAAGAATCTGAAGTAATATTTAGCCAGGCCAGTGGGTATAAAGCTAAGCGACCCCCGACTGCCTCCAGAGCAGGACAGCCGGGCCTCCCTTCAGGAGTGCTGGAAAGGCTTCCCAGGGACGGAATCCCTGTCGCCTTGGTTATGCGGACCCCCTCTGCCGCCGGGGCGGCGTCTTCCATTTCTACCCCCTCCTCTGCCTCTGGAGGGGGTATCACTCTGTGTGGTCTGGAAAGATACCCGATTCTTATGGAACCACATTTTTCTGCCTCGTTGCCCTTTGGGGTACGGTCTAGTAGGAGCGGAAAAACGGACCCAGACAGCAGACAGGGTCTTTCCCTCTTGCTCGCACCGAGTGAGAGTCTCCTTAATCTTGGGCCCGAAAAGTGTGGCACCATCAAAAGGGGCATTGGCAAAGGAAGACTTGAAGGCTTCCGCAAAGGAGCACAGCCGCATCCATGATGGTCTTCGAAGAGCAATCGCTGAAGCTGCAGCTCTACTTGATCCCTCGGCTGCATACGAGATGAGCCTCATGGATGCGTTTACTATGGAGGTGAGGGTGTTAAGTTGTGCTGTTCCCTTATCTGAAACAGCAGCATCTGTGTTACCCTGGAGAGTATATGTCAGCTCCTTGATGAGATCCCTCTGCAAACGTGTGAAATGGGTCAGGTAGTTTAGCGAATGCATGGAAAAAGTCACTGAACTAAAAATGCGCTTCCCATATCTGTCCATAGTCCTAGAATCCTTATTAGGAGGATGAACAGATGAGGAAAACTCGGACATCTCCTTTTTCGTGGCTGCCGCCACCACCATAGCATCGACAGGGACTCCCTTGGTGAGATAAGATTTATCTTGGGGGGCAGTGATGAACTTGTTTGGTTTCCTAGGGACTGGTTCCACTGTGTCAGGTGTCTCCCACGCCCTTCGAGCAATCAAATCCATTAATTCATCGAAGGGCGGGGTCACCCAGGAGGTAGAAGGTTGAGCCCCAAAAGCCTTCAGCAGCACCGACTCGTCCTCAGAAGGGGCTAGGGACTGCCAATCACCCCTCTGTTTCAAGATCTCCAGGATGTCTGCAAATGACACATCCTCCGAGGGTGATTTGGGGGACCCCTCTGCCTCATCCAAGTCGGTGTCAGACGTTGGAGATTCCTGTGGGGAATCTATGTGCCTCCTCTTGCACAACCGTTTCCTTGGGACCTCATCAGAGGGGGCTTCTGGTGAGGCCTCCAAGGAACAGGGGGAACCCTCTGGGGGTGGCTGAGGCAATTGGGCTCGACGCTTGGGATGGATCGTGGGAGCAGAAACAGAAAGTGGCCCTTTTGGGGAAGGAGAAGATTCCCCTGATGATGTGGTTGTCTGTGCAGACAATAACTTCCTCATAAGGTCAAAGGCCCCCAAACCCCTGGCCGAGGGCTCCCCCGGTTACGAAGAACACGGAAGCATCCCAGAACCAGGTGCCATGGGCTCCGATCCCGAGGACGGAGCCAAACCAGTCTGTGCCGAGGCCCCGAGAGGGAGAGTCGGCACAGACAGGTCGGTACGACTCAAGGTCCCGGAACCGAGCAAAGACTGTCGGCTCCGCGACTCCCCTAACGGTTCCAAAGGAGTCAAAGTCAAAGGTGTCGATCGTGCAATGGACGGTTTCAGCACCGAGGGCTCCACTATCATCAGGTCATCTTCTCCCGGCACCGAGATCTGGATGGGTCAAAAACCACACCCAAGAAAGGGGGTTAGGCCACAAAGGGCGCCTGAAGAAGAAAAATGGGTATATATATATATATATATATATATATATATATATATATATATATATATATATAACACACACACAGCACTTCTACAATAACTACTAACTATAAGGAAATATCAGAAAGAAAAAATTAGAATTCTTATCTGAAAATATTAACAACTCAAGTTTCTATCTGGTCCGAGCTCTCCTCGATCCGATCTGTTGCAGCGGCAAACTAGATCTGAGTAATGGCAGGGAGGATTGTGGGATATGGGCTGGTCTCGAGCTTCTCTGAGATTCAGAGCTTTGCTATTCGGCCGACTCGGAGCCGAGGATCGGCTCCGAACCAGTGTGTAAGAACAAACGGCGAGAGTGAACACTCTTACATCTAAGTGTTATAGGAACAGAGGCATGCTGCTAGTGTAAAAGAAATTTGTTAGCCTGATTCCTCCAGGCTAGGAGTGAGTTGTTGTTAGGGAAAGGTTGCTGATAAGTGAAATGTCCAAAGGTTATTAAACAAGATCCTTAGAGCAGGCAGGTCTTAAGTCCAAGGCGAGAATCATGACTAATGGCAACATTTCTTAAGATATTGATTTGTTAAAACTACTGTAACATCAGCATCTTGTACGGTTGAATTAATAAGCAAATGCATAAAAGATGCAGTTTCCTTTGTTCATTTTACTCTCACAGGGAATACATTAATAGATAAATGGACAGAATTGTTAAACAAAATTACGGACGTGTGTCAAGTTAGGACAGATTGGTTTAAAATGCAGGCATGTAAACAAAACAAAGGGAAAGCCTCTGCAGACTACTTGAGTCACCTTAAAACAGTACTTGCTAGACATTCAGGAATACCAGACCCAGAAGAGCAAGCTAAGCCAGCTATTGCAGTAGCTTTTGCGCAGGGTCTGCAAGCCCCTGTACTAAAACAAGGGCTCATAGACTGGCAAGAGAAGTAAAGGACTTAGAGTCTTTAAGTGCTGCAAATCACTACACAGAGTATCTGGAAAAACGGAAAAAGGATACTGATGATAAGTTGTTAACTTTACAAATCAAAAAGGCACAAAAACTCACTGATACCCACCGCGGCAGATAAAACAAAGTAAAATTTTATTAAGACAGATAAGCACTTTCGAGCCACTTCTCTTCATCATATCACATAAAATCACATCCACATGAGGCTTATTTAAAATATCTAACAACCAATGAAAATCAAAAGTGGGGTCTACGTCTCTTTAATAAAGGCTTTAAAGGCATATATCCATTTAGACCTGGTAGCTGATCTGCCTGCATATCAGCTATCCATCTTACCTCATTCAGTTCTGTTAGATGCTTAATATCCCCACCCCTTCTATTCTCGGATTGTACCTGTAAGTACCATAAATACAAATGTATGTCCAGGACACAGCTTAACATGCTGGGCTAAAGCATTGTGCTTAGCCTCTAATCTGATATCACTCATATGCTGTAAAACCCATTGTTTCAACATCCTATTAGTTTTCCCTACGTAATATGAGGCACAGTATGCGCATTTTTCTAAATAAACATTTTAGTACGACAGCATATAAATTCGGAATGTATTTTCTGATTGGATGTAAGAATATATTAGACTTATCAACGTACTGACAACCTTTACAACACCTACATGGATAGGTACCTTTTCTTATATTCCTATATAACCATGTGGGTGGGCAAACATCCTTACATAAAATGAGTTTTAAATTTAAATAATTCTTAAACACAAATTTAGGAAATTCCCCTATCACTCTAGCTGGTCATCTATCTGCAAAATCCTCCAATTCCTTCTGATTATATTGCAAATACTTTTTGCATCACTATTATAGTGTAGACTAACCCTAGGATGACACATTCCAGATGTAGATGAAACCTCAGGCAAGGACACACCATCAAACCTGTCCCTACGTTTAAAACCAGGATCTACCTTTAGTCCTTCTTAGAGCCCTTGATCTATCAATAGATTCATGGACAATCCTTTCCGGATAACCCAGAGGCAAAAGGATTTGATGAATATCTCCAACTTTCTGTTCAAATATAGCATCATCAGTACATAGTCTAGATGCCCTAATACTTTGCCCACTAGCTACATTATTAAAAACGTGTCTGGGGTGCATAAGTTAATAAACTATTCTTCCAACAGTCCTTTCTGTACACTCTAGTTTGCAGCCTCCCTTCTTCATCTTTATATAGTCTTATATCCAGAAAATAAATTTGCTGCAGTGAATAATTCACTTACACTCACTTCCAAAACTTCCACAAAAGAGCCTAGCTTATCTACTGTTCCATGCCATAATAAAAAGGCATCATCAACAAACCTACGATATAACTTAAGTTGATTAGCCCATCTATTTCTATTTTCCTAATGTGCCAATACCAAACTGGCATAGGTATTGGTGCATGGTGTACCATGGCAACCCATAATTGTTGGCAATAACACTGATCATAAAACAGAAGCACATTGTTTTTTAAAATTAATTCAAGAAATATACAAATCTGAGCATTAGTTTGTTCATCAAAAACATCATGCATAGATATAAACTGCAGACCATAACAATTTGGAATTACAGTGAACAGACTATTCACATCTATCATCACTAAAAATAAACCTTCCATGTTGTCAACCATCTCACAGCACTTACCTGTCTTAATAAAATTTTACTTCCTTTTATCTGCTGCAGTGGATATCAATGGGATTTTCTGCCTTTTGGATTTTATTTTCTACCACTGCTGATCTTTGATACTCCTGTGGCTGTTCTGGACATATTTTTAACTTTACAAATCAGGCAGCTGGAAACCCCAAGGTGTCGAGGCAGAAGCAGGGGAAGGGGGAGAGAAACTGCTAGGGGGATTTAGTAAAAGTGTTGGTCGAGGGAATCAAAGTGCAGCTGGTTGGCAACAACAAGCTGGCAGTGTCCCTCCTGCTTCATCTGACGCATCTTGTTTCAACTGTGGAGAAGCAGGACATTGGAGAGGAGAATGCCTACACAGGCAAATGCAGAGAGTCCAAGATACTTGGACTGAATGGCAACCAAATTATAGTAGTGCAGTTTTTCCTCCACCACCTCCTCACATTGGAAGGAGTTAGGAGGCACCATACTGACTAAATCAGGGAAACAGCACAGAAATAAATCTTAATTTTCTACTGCCAATAGATCAAAATGGACCTTATGTTAAGATGGAAATAAATTCAAAGAAAATTCCATTTCTGGTGGACACTGGAGCCACTAGGTCTGTGTTAAAATTACTTCAGATAGCGAAATACCTGTATCAAAGCATAAAGTACAGGCAGTTGTTGTGAGAAAGGCTACTGTTATACATCCAGTCTCAGAATTGGGTCTATATTATAAGATCGACGTTTGAAAACATCGAACAACATATGGTCAACACCATATGGTCGATGTCTTCAAACATCGACCTTATAAAAAGACAAAAGAAAAAAGAAAAAAGTACCCTAACGGGTTTAAGCAGGTGGGCAAGCCCCCCTAAACCCCCCACACCCGCCGCTACTTAAATATACCAACTCCGAGACTGCACTACATTGCAGGAAATGGAAATTTCCCCTTACAGAGATTTCCGTTTACACGCTCGAGATTCTGAGCATTCGATATTCTCGTGTCGACAATGTCAGATTCGACATTGTCAGCTTTCGAAAATATAATACAGACCCTCAGAATCTATCCCCATTTCTTTAGGTCCGATCAAAGAAAGGCATTCTTTCCTTTTTAGTACTACTGCACCAGTAAATCTGCTAGGGAGAGATCCGCTGTGCAAACTGGGCTGTGCTATTTACTGTATCCCAGAAGAGGTGTACCTGAATGTCCCAACAAAATCAGAGGGGAAAGTATTAGCAGTTTTACCAGAAGCTGAGGAACAGCCTCTTGGAAGCATACAGGTAGATGAAAAGTTACTACAGCAGGTGCCTGCCAACTTGTGGGCTAAACGCACAAATGAAGTAGGTATACTAACATCAGCAGAACCAGTAAAAATAAAACAAAATCAATCAAAACCCCTCTTTAGAGGCATTTATATTATGCTGTTGAAAACAAACTGTCAACAGTGTAATAATCAACACGAAAATGTCAAAACCCACAAACATCGAACACACAAAAAAAAAACACCCAAACACAACACAAATTGCTCTATGCAGGGGAGCAAGCCACCTTGCACCCCCCCACATCCCCGCAAAGGAACAAGCCACCCTGCACCCTCCCACACCCCCAGCTACTTAAATATACCAACTCCAAGATCGCACTACATTGCAGTAAACGGAAATCTCCCCTTATGGAGATTTCCATTTACACGCGTGATGACTTTTGCTTTCGACATTTTGGTGCCGACAATATCAGCTTCGATATTGTCGACCTTCGACACGGTGAAGTAGACCCCACCCTAGAGTTCCACAATATCCACTGAAGCCAGAAGCAGAACAGGGAATCAAACCTGTAATGTAGTCTCTGATACAGCAAGGAATAATAATACTAGCTAAAAGCCCTTGTAATACTCCTATACTCCTATTTTCCCTGTGAAAAAGTCAGGAAAAGAGACTTATAGATTTGTACAAGATTTAAGGGCTGCAAATAATGCAGTATTGCCTACTTTTCCTGTTGTCCCAAATCCAGCAACAATATTGAGTTGCATACCACCTACAACTAGTTAGTTTTATGCGACAGACTTGTGCTCAGCATTCTTTTCTATACCTATCCACCCCGAGAGTCAGTTTCTGTTTGCTTTTACTTATCAGGGACAGCAATATACATTAACACAGTTACCACAAGGATACACTGAATCTCTTTCATTATTTTCTCATATTCTGAAAAAAGATTTGAAAAATGTGACATTTCCAGGTGAGTGTGTGTTATTACAATACGTAGATTTACTAACAGCATCAAATTCCTTTCAGCAGTGTCAGCAGGACACCCTGCATCTTCAGACTATCCTTGCAAAAGAGAGACACAAGGTGTCGAAAGAGAAACTACAACTGTGGTCACCTCAGGTAAGTTATCTTGGCTAGTTAATATCTCATGGTAGCAAAGAGGTGTTACCATCTCATATTAATGCAATATCTAAGGCCCCATGCCTGACTACTCAGTGACAGCTTAGATCTTTCCTAGATATGACAGGATACTGCAGATAGTAGATTCCTAACTATGCCGAAATTGCTACACCTTTGACAAATCTTTAAAGCCAAAATACAGCTGAACCTCTCCTTTGGGATAGTGAAGAGGAAAATTTATTTCAGAATTTAAAACAAGCTTTAGCTATGGCACCAGCTTTAGGGTTACCAGACTACGATAAAACTTGTATTTTATTCAGTCAGAAAAAAAATGGATTTGCACAGGGAGTGCTTGCACAGAAACATGGGGACAGCTATAGTCCATTAGCTTATTACAGTGCAGCACTTGATTCTGTTGCAAAAGGATTTCCACCCTGTTTAAGTGCAGTTGCCACTGCTGCCATTTTTAGTTAATCTTGCACAATTGCTGGTGCTCGGGCATGATCTCACAGTAGCAGTCTCTCATTCTGTATCATCTCTTTTGCTTAAAATGAAAACTCAGCCACTCTCGACTGCACGCCTAACTAAATATGAACTTCTTTCTGATCCATCTGTTTCTCTGATCCGCTGTCCCATTCTAAATCCTGCATCTCTGTTGCCTACTGCTGAGGATGGTAAAGAGCATTATTGTGTGTGTAACTATCTGCTTTCTCCTAAGACTTAAAGGACACTCCGACACCCAACACTAAAATGAATCTGTTTGTGGATTGTTTCTGTGGAAGAAATCAAAGGGAACAGTTGACTGCAGGGATATCTGTTTGTACTGAAGATACACTATTGTTGCAACAAAGATTAAAGGGTGTTCATTCTGCTCAGATAGCTCAATTAGTGGCTCTGCAAAAAGTCTGTGAGTTAGCCAAAGACAAGGTGGCCAATATTTTTATAGACAGCCGTTATGTTTTTGGGGTGGTACTTGATTTTGGGCAACTTTGGAAAGAGAGAGATTTGACCTCTTCGAAAAATCAAATTAAAAATTCAGGGCACATAAAATTATTGTTAGATGCACTTTTGCTACCTAGGAGGCTGTCTATAATCAAATGTTGTGCCCATCAAAAGGGCGTAGATGTTGCAACAAAGGGCAATAATTTGGCCGACCAAGCTGCTAAACAAGTACTAAAAGACTGTTGTAAAGATCTGTGCATGTTAACTTATGACAAACTCCAACAGTAATGATCACACACAAATAAAAATACCTCACCAAAGGTTCAACTGCTAAACAACAAAGTATATTCAAAAACGAACAAATAGCAAAAACCACCACTGGATTCCAATATTTAATGACCAGGAACGATAAAACAGCAACGTATACAAGGTAAGCGCTTTCGGACTGTGCCCTACTTCAGATAAAAGCAACGTTCATAACATCTGTTCTTAAAAGAAGTGGCAACCAATCATATACTAGTATTGTACCCACCGTTTCTTAAGAGCGGGTTTTAAAGGGACCACATCATTGAGCTCAGCATGCCTATGTGCTGTCAATTCCAGTATCCATTTTGTTTCTTCTAATTCTGTATCATTTGTTGTTTCACCCCCCCAACCCTTTTCTGACTATCCAAATAGCCATAAACATGAAATAATGTCCCTCATTATTGGAAATGTGCCTAAATAAGGCATTGTGCTCATTCCGTATCCTTATAGCAGCTAAATTATTCAAAATCCTGGTTTTAAATTTACAGTTAGTCTTGCCTACGTAGTAGCAAGTGCATCTCTGACATGTGGCGAGGTAAACCAAATTCATGGTGTTTACAATTGGCGTTAGCCCCAAAATGGTAAACCCTACCTGTAACCGGGTGTGTAAAGCTAGAGTCCCTCTTCAAACTACCACATGCTTTACAAGCCCCACATGGCCTGGTCCCTCTACTCACCATTACCTGTTTGGAGCTTTCCATACCCTCATTGCCCAGATATCCTTCAGGTTTCTATTACTTCTAAACCCAAAATTGAGCTGATTACCTATGACCTTCCTTAACTTCTCATCTGTTAGTAGAATCTTCCAATTCTTCCTAACTATGTCGCAAGACTCCATGGATGTTGTTACTATATGTGAGCATTAGTCTGATCACACCATCATTACTATTGTTAGTGCATGGGACAGTGACACCTCTCCATTTTAGCCAGGGTTGTAACCTAGTTTCCCTAGATTGTCTCTTGCGTTGAATGATGTCATGTATTTTCTTACCATCATAGTCCCTTTCTTTAAAGTGCCCTGTCATCTTTACTAACTCATCTTCATAATTCTGGTCTTCAGTGCATAACGTAGAGACTCTCTACTAACTCATCTTCAAAATTCTAGTCTTCAGTCCATAACCTAGAGACTCTTCCCATTTGTCCTGTTATAATACTGTTGAAGGTAAATCTAGGATGCATACTATCCTTTGTCAGAATATTATTCTTCCAACAATCCTTCCTGTACAGTGTACTCTTAAACCCCATTTCATCTTGCATGAGCCTCACATCCAAAAATCTATAGTATTAACTGAAGACTTTACAGTGAACTAGTAGTGGACTCTTAAGTATGTTACAAAACTTGATTGAGTTATATAGGCAAGTACAGGGGGTAACCATGGGCACCCCCTGTGCCAATACATATGCAAATATGGTACTGTCCTGTTGGGACAGAGAGTATGTTTTGGGCACCAATAATGCTTGGCAAGACAAAGTGTGCCTATATAGGCGTTTTGTAGACTATATATTTCTCTTGTGTGGAGGGGATAAAAGTGATCTATCAAGTTTTGTAACATACTTTGAGTCCACTACTAGCTTTCTCAAGTTCACTGTAAAATCTTCAGTTGATACTACACATTTTTTGGATGTAAGGCTCATGCAAGATGAAATGGGGATTACGAGTACACTGTACAGGAAGGATTGTTAGAAGAATAATATTCTGACACAGGATAGTATGCATCCTAGATTTACCTTCGACAATATTGTAACAGGACAAATGGGAAGAGTCTCTAGGTTATGCACTGAAGATCAGAATTATGAAGATGAGTTAGTAAAGATGACAGGGCACTTTAAAGAAAGGAGCTATGATGGTAAGAAAATAAATGATATCATTCAACGCAAGAGACAAACTAGGGAAACTAGATTACAACCCTAGCTAAAATGGAGAGGTGTCACTGTTCCATGCACTAACAATAGTAATGATGGTGTGATCAGACTAATGCTCACCTATAGTAACAACAACAACCTTACCACATATCAGAGATGCACTTGCTACTACGTAGGCAAGACTAACTGTAAATTTAAAACCAGGATTTTGAATCATTTATCTGCTATAAGGTAACGGAATGAGCACAATGCCTTATTTAGGCACATTATTTCATGTTGATAGCTATTTGGATAGTCAGAAAAGGGTTTAGAAGGGGTGACACAACAAATGATACAGAATTAGAACAAACAAAATGGATACTGGAATTGACAGCACATAGGTATCCTGGGCTCAATGATGTGGTCCCTTTAAAACCCGCTCTTAAGAAATGGCGGGTACAATACTAGTATATGTTTGGTTGCCACATTTAAGAACAGATGTTATGAATGTTGCTTTTATCTGAAGAAGGGCACAGCCCGAAAGCGTTTATCTTGTACACGTTGCTGTTTTATCGTTCCTGGTCATTAAATATTGGAATCCAGTGGTGGCTGCTGCTATCCAAAAGTAATGATGTGTTTGAATTTGAAAAGTTGTCATTTTTTCAAGTTGAGGCATCACAGGGCAAAGTTCAGTGGTGGCTTAAGGATGGATGCATTAAATCCACCGACAGATTGTGGCAACATCCAGATGGCCGACTGGTGGCGCCTGACTCTTTTTACCTTACCTAGTAATTGCACATCTACGAGCCCATGCAGGTAAGACAGCTTTATTTAATCAAATTACCCAAAGTTGGTATGTCCCCATGTCTCCTCTGATACTTCAGTACGTAAATAATTGTGTTGTATGTCAAGAGTATAATGTAATAAAAATTGCAAACATTAAGAATGCATGTTTACAACCACCCAGCTAGACTTCATCCAGATACCTAGGACTCATAACATACAATTTAACTTGGTGGTGGTGTGCAGGTTTTCAGCATGGGTAGAAGCTTACCCATGTCGCAAAGCTGATGCAGTCACAGTTGTCAAGAAACTCATGTATGTCTTCATACCGCACTTTGGTATATCGTGTACTATCAACAGTAACCAGGGAACACATTTTAATAATTCATTAATGAAAGAGCTATGCAAAATTTTTAATACTAAGTTGAGTCTTCACTGTCCCAACCACCCAGTGTCATCTGGATTAGTAAAAAGTAAATAGGACCCTTAAAAATGAAATTTCAAAGATTTGTGCTGAGCCCCACTTAAAGTGGCCTGAAACCCTTCCCTTAGCGCTAACGAGTGTAAAGGCCTCACTGAATGCCACCAGAAAGCTGAGTCCGTGTGAAATACTAATGGGGAAAACCCATGGCCCTTCCAGCTACCCCTCCCTTGGGAAATGCAGATTAAACTTTGTCAAATAATGCTATGATTTCATATTGTCTTGTCTTTTTTTTGTTTTGTTTTTTGCAGCAATATTATCGAGCAGTATAAAAGCAGCTCTTCCCCAGCCTCCTGACCAGCCCTGTCATCAACTGCCGCCTGGTGAATGGGTTTATGTCAAAACTTTCCAGAGAAAGAAAGTACAGTTTTGTACCTACCATAAATGTAGATGTTTGAGTGCTAATACAGCTGCAGTCATAACAGATGGGGCTCTCCTGCCGTCAGGCGGGTCCTCGGTCGGCCGAATTCCAAAGTCTAGGACCGACGTCAGTTGTCGTCGCTTCGTCCCTGACGTCAGTGCGACAGGGGTATAAAGGAACCAGCCGATGCCATTTTCTTCAGTTTTTCTTGCCCCAGATGTCAGGTGCCCCCAGAAGGAAGGCAATACATAAATTTGTGTAATAATGCAGTGCAGTATAATCAAAATACAGTAGTTGCAAGCAAATACATCATAATACCCCAATCAGGTTGTATGAGGATGTGTTAGCCTATAGGCCTGTCCCAAGAGGGGAAGGAGGGAGGGAAACCTGGACTGCAGCTGTATTAGCACTCGAACATCTACATTTATGGTAGGTACAAAACTGTACTATGTTCATCGTGCATACAGCTGCAGTCATAACAGATGGGTAGAATCCCAAAGCTAAGAAGGGGTGGTAGGCACTAGGTGGAACTAGGAGGAGCTAAAATGCCCTGCAAGACTGCAGTGGCAAAGCCTGCTCTAGATTTGGAGTATAATGGTAGGTTGTAGTGCTTGGAGAAGGTATGCACAGAACTCCAAGTGGCTGCTTCCAAAATATCCTTGGTAGGAACTCCTCTGAGGAAGGCTGCAGAGGTGGCTGTGGCCCTGGTGGAATGAGTTCTAATGCCCATAGGTACAGTTTTGCCATGAAAGGAATAGCAAAAGCGTATGCAGTGGGCTATCCATTTTGAGATTGTCTGTTTGGAAATTGGCTTTCCTTGAGCTCCTACCGCATAGGACACAAAGAGCTGTTCTGATTTTCTGAAAGGCTTTGTTCTGTCCAAATAATAATGTAGTTGTCTGTGGATGTCCAAGGAATGTAGTAATCTCTCCCCTTTGTTTTGAGGATTAGGGTAAAAAGTAGGTAAATGTATGGCCTGATTTAAAGCTACCCTGGATACCACTTTAGGCATAAAGGACGGGTTGGTTCGTAAGGAAACTCTGTCCTGATGAAAGATGATAAAAGGCTGGACAGCCATGAGAGCCTGTAGTTCTGAAACTCTATGAGCTGAGGTGATAGCCAGAAGGAAAGCTGTTTTCCAGGACAAATATTGCAAATCTGATGAGGCAGCTGGCTCAAAGGGAGGCAAGGTCAGTTTTTCCAGAATGAAATTAAGATCCCAAGCAGGTATTGGTTGTTTCCTTGGAGGTCTTAAATTCTTAGCCCCTCTGAGGAACTGTCTTAAGAGAGGGTGAGAGAATAAAGGTGGATCAGTGCTGTATTCTGCAGAAATGGCTGAGGCATGGATTTTGATGGAGGAGAATGAAAGTCCACTGCTTAGCAGTTCAGACAAATATTGTAGTATTTGAGGTAAATTCAGTTTTCCAGGATCCTGGCCCTTTTTCTCATTCCAGACACAAAAACATTTCCATTTTGCAGAGTAAGCTTTTCTAGTCGATGGCCTTCTGGCCTCCAAAATGACATCCTGCACCTCCTTGGAGAGTAGGGCCTGTTGTGATGCTAAGGAATCTTCCATGAGGCTAGATTGAGTGTTTTTAGCTGGCTGTGAAGAGTTTTGAAGCTGTGCTGAGTTAGAAGAAGAGGCATTAGAGGCAGGGTCCATGGTGGGGAATGCGTCAGGCTCCTCAGGAGTGGGTACCAGTGTTGCCCTGGCCAGTCTGGAGCAATGAGAATCATCTTTGGTCTGTCTGCTCTGGTTTTCAATAGAACTTTGGGCAGCAGAGGAAGAGGTGGGAAGGCATAAACTGTCATTGATGTCCAACTGAAAGAGAGCGTCCACTCTCCAGGCCTTTGGATGGAAAATCCTTGAGCAGAATTTTGTCAATTGATGATTTTTGTGGGAGGCAAAGAGATCTATGTCTGGCCTTCCCCATTCTTGGATTATTTCTGTAAAAACTTTTGGATGCAATTTCCATTCGTGTGGATCTGTCATATTCCTGCTTAGGTTGTCTGCCAGCGTGTTTTCCTTGCCTGGCAAGTACTGTGCTTGTAGTTCCATTTGTAATTCCATGGCCATGTTCCAAAGTGACATGGCCAGTCTGCATAGGGGTTAAGAATGTGTTCCGCCCTGTTTGTTTATGTACCACATAACTGTGGTGTTGTCCGTTCTTATCAATATTTGACCTGGTTGTAGAAGGTCCTTGAAAGCTATAATAGCATTTATTACTGCTTGCATTTCTTTTTGATTGATGTGAAGGTGCTTTTCTTTTTGGGACTATTTGCCCTGAATGCACCGATCTGTCATGTGCGCCCCCCAGGCGTAGTCCGAGGCGTCTGTTGTGATGACTTGATTTGCTTGAGGCTTGCTGAATGGAAGACCTGTGTTTGTTTGACATGCTTGAGCCCACCACAGAAATTCCTTTTGCAGACATGGAATTAGTGGTATTATTGTTTCCAAACTGTGGCTGCGTTGAGACCATATGTTTTTCAGGTACCATTGTAGTTTCCTCATATGCAGCTTTGCACATGGGATTAGTAAGATGCAAGATGCCATGAATCCCAGAGCCTGCAGGATTTTCCTTGCAGTCAGCCTGGTGCAATTTGCTAGTGTTCTGAAGTATTGAATTAGTTGCCCCTGCTTCTCTGGCATGAGGTAGGCCATCTGGGTGTTTGTGTTCAAATTGGCACCCAAGAAAATTATCTTCCGAGAGGGTATTAGCCTTGATTTCTTTTTGTTGACTGTGTATCCCAGAGAGTTCAACAACATTATTACATAAGCCAGATGTTTCAGAAGAATGTGCTTGCTGTCCGCTTGGATCAGGCAGTCGTCCAAATAGGGGTATATTTGTATTCCTTGAAGTCTGCAGTAGGCAATTACTGATGCCAGGCATTTCGTGAATACTCTGGGTGCAGTAGATAAGCCAAAGGGCAATGCAGAGAATTGATAAATGGGTTGAACCTGCAAGAAATCTGAGGTACCTTCTGCAATTTTGTCTGATTGAGACATGCAGGTATGCCTCCTTGAGGTCCAGTGATACCAGCCAAGACTCCTTACCCAGCATGGGAAGAAGTTGCTGTAGAGTGAGCATCTTGAATTTTGGTACGAGTAGAAATGTGTTTAGGATGGACAGGTCCAAAATAGGTTTCCAATCTTTTCCCTTCCTTGGCACCAGAAATAGCCTGGAATAAAAACCTTGACCTTGTTCGTGCGTAGGTACCTCTTGAATAGCTTTCATGTTTATGAGATCTGTAATTTGCCTTTGTGCCTCTGCCCTTTGATTGTGTGGCAGGTTTGGCATGCCTCTCATTTTTGGAAGGGTGTGAAAATGGAATTTGTAGCCTCTGTTTATAATGTCCAGGATCCATTTGTTCTTTGTGACAATATGCCATTTTTTTGAAAATAAGGCCAGCTTTCCTCCTAAGGAGGCTGCCATTTGAGACTTGGTTGGCATGCAAAGGGGAAAGTCATTGGGTTTGCTTTCTGAAAGATTGCGAGTTATCCTCGCCACCTCCTTGTGTAGGAGCTTGCCATTGTCTGCCTCTAAACGATCCTTGGGATTGTCCTCTGCCCCTCGGGTGCCTGTATCTGCCTCTTTGGGGTCTGTCCGTGGCAGGAAAGGACCAGTTTTTGGAAGGCCAATTTCTACTAAAACGTGGGGGTTGTACCTGTAGAAATTCTTTCACAGTTTGCATTGATTTAGCCTTTTCCTCCATTTTCCTTAATACCTCCTAAGCATTAGCACCAAATAGTACATCCTTTTGAAGAGGGGTGTCTAGTAATTTAGCTTTGACATGATCAGGTAAGGCTTGTTCCTTGAGCCAGGCATGCCTACGTATGACTGATCCTGTAACAGCAGCTCTACATGAAGCCTCTAGAGCATCAAAACCACATTGTAAGGTATGCTTACCCACTTGTTCTGCACTATGCATCAAATCCTGCAACTCCTTCAAGTCTGGTTGTTCAGGTTGTGACATTTTACTTTTCAATTGTGATAACAAAAACTGTTGGTATTTTAGCATATGAAACTGACAGTTTAAGGCCCTCATGGACAAGGTAGCCGAGGTATATACCTTTTCCCCCCACCTTTCTAAGGATCTGGAATCTCTCTCGGAAGGTAATGGATTTTTAGCAATGGAGGCCTTAACTCCCTTGGGGCCCTGTGAGATGGTTTCTGGGTCAGCAGCATGGCTTTTGTATAGAAATTGGTGAGAGTCAGGAACCCTGTAGTACCTGTCAGGCTTAACTGGAGCTGGAGGTAGAGAGTCCGGGTTAAGGCAGGCCTCCGAGTAAACATCATCTAGGATGTCCAAGACAGGAGGTATAGCCAGAGGCCTGTGCTGAGGTAGCAAGAGAAATTCCCCGAGCCTTTTCTTGGAATCTGAATAATCTTGGCCTTCCCAGTGGAAGTGTTCCCTTAAGGTATACAAAGTTTCCCCAAATGAGTAATCCTCAGGGGATACAGAAGGATGGATTCCTCCGCATCAGAGTCTTCAAAAGGGGAGTAAGAATGTTCCTGATCATCAGAGTGCTCTGAAATAATGGAGCCCTGATCAGAGGAGGGGGAATCTTCCTCCACTCTGGGCCTTTTGTCCGGTGGGGGCTGAGAACCTCTGATAAGAGTAATTAAATCCTCAGCCATTTTAAGCATCTGTTTCTTAGGCATGGGGCCTGGAGATGGGCCCTGTGTAGCTGGTCTCAGAGTGCATGGTTGCTTTAGACTTAGTGAAAGCCTTGATGGAGAAAGAAGAGGAAGGTCTGAAGACACCTTGAGTGGAGGTGGACCTGTCCACATTCTGAGTTTCAACGCCAAGTGTGGCTTCGGTATCTGTAGTCGGGTGTGGGCAGAGGAGCCTGCGATCTCGGGCACAGGAGACACCGTCAAAGAAGTGTTGTCGGTAGTCAGGGGCTGCATAGGCGCCTCGCTTAGAACCGGACCACGTGTAGTCTGCTTTGGGGTGGTGTCGGTAGAGGCTGCAGACCTCATGTGTCGGTCCTTATCTTTGCGTTTTTTAGACAAAACCGGAGTCGGAGTATCCGACTACATAGTATAGTTAAATGCTTTCCCAAAATAATGCTGGGCGAACTCCGCCCAACGCTTAATAGTGTGTTTGTTGAATATAGCACAAAAGCAACAGACCGAGACGTCGTGGTCTGGGCCTAAACAAGGTATACAGAGGGAATGGAAATCCTTATGCGGTATTTGCTTCCAACAAGAAATACAATTATTAACTTTGTCTGACATCGGTCTGAGGCAAGAAAAGTTTCCCCAACGGGGTACTTAGCTTTTAAGAAGACTTCGGTTTCCAAATTTTCGTAATCTCAGGAGCTGGCCGATCGGCACTTGCGAACTGCTTCTGCTTCGGGCACCGCACGGCAAGAAAGACTGAAGAAAATGGCATCGGCTGGTTCCTTTATACCCCTGTCGCACTGACGTCAGTGAAGAAGTGACTACAACCCACACTGGACCTAGACTTTGGAATTCGGCCAACCGAGGACCCGCCTGACGGCAGGAGAACCCCATCTGTTATGACTGCAGCTGTATGCACGATGAACATCTAAGCCCAAGGTGAAAAGGCCCTTTTCCAGGTGCTGTTAACAACTCTGAATGCTGTTCTATGTGCAAGACTACCAACGTGGATCCATTCATCTAATTGTAAAAAAACCTGTCATGTGTGGGCCTCAGATGAATCATTGCAGCAAACAACTTCAGTAACAATCCATGATGAATCCATTGACAACAGGTACCCTTGCTTTGTTTTTCCTGCCATTTCCTTTTATAAACTGGTCAAGAGAAAACAATTTCTTGCTGGTTCTTCAACAATATGCTATAGACTTGAATGTAACAAACTGCTGGGTATGTCCGCATATACCTCATCATTCTAAGGCAGAAATTCCTATAATTCCCATTCCTGCATCACAGGTGTCATTTAAAAAGGATCTCATTGACATCAATCTAACTCGTCATAATGTGACTAATTTCTCAAAGGTTGTCTCTCCAACTTACAACCACACATCATGGGGACACACTATACCAAAATGGGACTGTACTGGTAGAAACCAGGAAATGTAATTACACCAGACATGAAAGCGTGCTATACTCTTTGCACTTAAAAAGCTATGACTGGGGGTGTGGCATGGGCATGATAAAGGATCGTTACTACATCTGAGGTAATCTTGCCTACCCTTGAATACCGCCAAAATGGTCTAAATGTTGCTTTGTGGGCTACACTGCTCATTCTATTCAGCATTTCGAAAATCCTCCAGCAGTTAGACTGAGAAATAAGTGGGAAATCCACTGAGCAGAACAAGTATTTTCAGTCTTTACTCTTGAGTACAGGGCGCAAAGGACAATGCTCAAAATCACCATGCTTGCTCAAATTCTTCAGGAGGTAGTCATCCAAACTTCACATCAGAATGGCAACTCGAAAAATTACTAAAATGCAAACTGTAGTGTCACAAAATTGACTGGCACTTGATACAATGCTTGCTGCAAAAGGGTGGTCATGTGCCCTCATATAAAGTCGTTGCTGTTCATATATTAGTGGCTATCATGATAAACAGGCAACACTGACAAATTTCATGGAGCAAAGGGCCAAGAATTTGAACATCACGTCAAAACAATGGATACTTTTAAAGTCCAGAGTATTGTAATCGTATATTTTATTATTTTTGAATTTAATATTCTCCATTTTGAAAGCTGTAATTACAAAATGTTTAAATTCGCCTGCAAGCGAAATGCCACTGCCCATACCATATAAAAATTCTATCACAGTTGAAGGTAAATACTACGATGCCGAAACTTAATTTATGAAGCTAAAATAATAAAAAATATAATTGCATGTATTGTATGGCACTAACATTGTCAAAGGGGAGAGACTGTTATGGGACAAAATCAGTCTCATTAAAAATGTATATTAATTTCCACTTTCATTAATGATTCTATAATATGATTGTTAAAAACAAATATAATATGCATACAGGACTGTGAAAATAGAGTTTCATAAGCTAAAATTACTATTGTGTTTCAGTGCATTCTTTTAATGTTTAACAAGGAAAAAAGTAAGTGTTAAAGGAAAAGAGGCATGTTGCTAGTGTAAACGAAATTTGTTAAGTCTGATTCCTCCAGGCTAGGAGTGAGTTATTGCTAGGGAAAGGTTGCTGATACGTAAAATGCCCAAGGTAAAAAAACAAAATCCTTAGAACAGGTATGTAAAAGCTGCACATCTCTCAACCTCTTACCCCAAGAAATCTGGACAAAGTCTTGCATAATGGGGGGACAAAAGCCCAAAATTAGGGACAGATTTTAAATATTGCTCTTATAAGCTTAGTAAGTAGCTAGAATAACACGGTTTGTGTTAAAATGTATTTTCTAAAGGATATGAAGTCTGAAACTCAAATGTGTGCCATTATTTAGTGATTTCATTCCTGAGATCATCCCAGTAATTTGCTAGAAAATCACAAGTTTTGTGAGGAACAGACTGAAATTTTGAGGCAAAAATCTAGACATTCTGCAAAAATCTGTACAGTTGAGATGTATGAAAACACCTGTTCCTGTGAAGTCCAAGGAGAGAATTATGAGGAATGAGAACATGTCTAAGGTCATTGATTTGTTAAAACTACTGTAATGTCAGCATCTTGCATGGCTGAATTAATAAGCAAATGTACAAAAGATGTAGTTTCCCTTGTTCATTGAAACTGGTTTACCAATTTCTATAAAGATAGTTTCCTAGCACTGTAAATAAAACTTCTTTTTGCACAAGTGTTATTCCTGACTGAAGGCAAATAAGGTAAATTCTTAACGTTATTTATTACTCTAACAGTACCTTAGGCAAAAAAGATGGGTTGGTCGGCAAGGACACCATGCCTTTTGTTTATTTAAAATTTGTTTACTGGAAAATTCTGACTTAGAATACCAATTTTCCGTGGAGAAATTCTCCAGACGCATGTCTTTGCAACTTGGGAGGAAACCAGAGCACCTGGAGAACATCCACACGAATGCAAGGAGGACATGCAGACTCCGCACAGAAGGCATTCCAGCCGAGAATTGAACCAGAGAATCTCTTGCTGTGAGGCAACCCCACTGCTGCACCACTGTGCAGTTCATGTCTTTGTGGAAAATCGGGTATAGAGATTTGGAAGAGCTTGAGGTTCAGGCACTTGCCTAGGTGATGTGATACCAACCAGAAAGATGGGTTTCCAAGACAGAAGCTTTAGATCGGACCTGGCTGGTGGCTCAAAGGGAGACTGGATCAGGGCCTAAAGCACAAATGTTAAATCCAGAGAAGTAGGACCCTTTAAATGAGGTCTAAGTAAAAACATCCCTTTGAGAAAGGCTTTACATACTTTAGAAGAAGCTAGGGTAAAGTTATTTTCTAGGGGGAAATTTGAAATGGCAGTCAACTGGACCTTAATAGTAGAAAAGCTAGACCCCTCACTGAAAATGGAGCTATAAATTCAAGTAAAGCCAGTACCAAGGCAGAAAAGGGTTGCAGATCCCTGTTAAGGGCCAAGAATACAAACCTCTGCCATTTACTTTTGTAAATCATTCCAGTATAAGCTTTTTTAGAAGGTAAAATATGACAGACTAGGGAGGATAGCCTAGAGTATCTAGCAATCCTTGGAATTGGAGAAACCACTCTGTCAGTTTGAAGCCTGTTATGCCTGGATGAGTCATCCCTGTCAGATGAGACAGGAAGTCTGGAGCCAGATCCACTATCCAAGGTGGATGTAGAAGGTGAAGCCACAGGAAGTGAAAATAAATCTGACAAGGCCAAAAGGGGGCGATAAGGATATCTTTGCTCTTCAACCAGCATGCTTTTTGTAGGAATTTGTGAATGAGAGGCAATGGTGGGTAAGCATAAAGAACATCAGAGGGAATATCGTGGACTAGAGCATCTATCGGTGACTCCCCCTTTGGAGGGATCAGGGCAAAGAAACTGCTGCATTTGTTGCTGAAGAAAGATGCAAAAAGGTCGCAGCATGGCTGGCCCATAGACTGAAAATTCTCTCAGCTACTTTCACATTTAGACACCACTTGTGAGGCATCGGAATGAATCTACTTAGTTTGTCCACAATCACGTTGGTTTTCCCTGGAATGTGTGTTGCTATTAAAACATGACCGAAAGAGATCACTCACTGCCACACACTCATAGCTTCTTGACCAAGCGAACAAGACCTGGTTCCTCCCTGTTTGTCGATGTACCAGACCACTAACATGTTGTCCACCTGAATTGTAACTGTCACGTTTGGGAGAATGTCTTGAATGGCCAGCAATGGTAGGAGAACTGCTCTCTTTTCTAGGACACTGATATGCCTCTTCAGGGAACCATGTCCATGTACCTTGGATTATCCTTCCCAAATGGATTATCCTTACCAAACAATGCTCCCCCAATTCAGTTGGGAGGCCCATTGGTTACCGTGGTCCTGGGCAAGGGAAAAACAAAGAAATGGCCTTCAGAAATTTCATTTGAATGAATCCACAAAAGAAAATACCTTTTCCATGCCTGTGTGATCTTGACTGGAGTGGTTAAAGGATGCTGAAGACTGGACCTGATAAGATCCACTGAAGTATTTGCATGTGAAACCTGCCAGCGGAATGAGGGTGATAGCTGCCATGGATCCTGAGGTTTATAAAATTAGGAGTGCTGGAAGAGAAGAATTTTGGATTACTTTCCTGACCTGGGATCTGAGTATCTGGATTCGAGTAGGAGGAGGAGACACTATATGACTGACTGTGTCCAGACGAGCACCTATGAACTTCAGACTCTGCATAGGTGTGAGCTGTGATTTGTTGTAATTGACTCCGATGCCTAGACAGATGCACAACTGTAGCAAGTAGTCCCTTGCCTGTATGAGTGGATGCCTAGTCAGGGCAGTTAGGAGCCAGTCATCTAGGTATGGAAACACTTAGAATCCCAGCAGTCTCATGTGAGCTGCTACCACTGCCATGCATTTGAACATCCTGGGGTGTAGTGAGACCAAAGGACAATGCTCTGAAAGTACAGTAGATGTTCACCCCATTCACTCTGGCAGTATTCTTTATTAAAGGGATCTCCAGCCAAGGGTAGCCCAACGTCCAGCCAGTACACCAAAGCCTTATTTTTTTTTTTTTAAAGGATGTTGTATGCTCACTGCATAGGGCATAAAGCTGACATATGGATGTACATACCTCAGAAATGAAGGGCACCAGTAGGGTCAAGAGTCCGAGGAGAAAAGCAAGATCATGTGCACGCAGGCAGAAGAAGGAGAACAGAAAAAGGGGGAGGAGAGGGAACGAATACTACAACATTGAAGGGAAGGACATCTACTGTTATGGTAAGATTTTACACAACTGTACTATGTCCTTCCATATCACTGTTGCAGTATTCTGTACTAAAGGGAAAGTACAAAAGCTCAAGAGGAAACTTGGGAGGAGGAAGGCCTGGCAGGGTCCTCAAGAAACCTATGCAGGATAACCCTGGGAAATCCAGCTATAGCCCCGGAAACCACATCCAGCTTGTAATGTTTAGTGATGATATGGATAGAAGTAGCAGCTTCAGGGATTGAGCTGGTATCCAATCCTTTCAGAAATGCTTTTCTCATGAAAGGAGTCACAAAACGAAATGGCTTTACCAATCCATGAAGAAATGACTGGCTTAGAAACAGCCAAATCTAGAGATCTAGAATGAAAAGGAACAAAAAGTTATTCAGACTTGTGAACGGCCTTAGTCTTATCCAAATAATATCTGAGCTGCCTATGCAAACCCAGTGTGTGAAGAACCTGGCAGACTGAGGAGAAGGGTAAAAGTGGGTAAACTAATAAACTGATTAAGAAACAATTCATTAACTACCTTGGCCATAAAAAGGAGGATTAATACAGAGAGACATCCTGTCCCTGTATAAAACTAAAAAAGAAGGGACAGCCAAAAGGGCCTGAAGCTCAAACTCTTCAAGCTGAAGTGCAGGCCAAAAGAAGAACAGTCTTCATGTACAATGCTGTAACAAAGCTGAAGATGTAGAGGCTCAAAAGGAGCCTGGTTAATTTTTCAAGTTTTCAAGAACAAAATTAAGGTTCCAAGTAGGAGGAATAGGCTTCCTGGTAAGCTTAATATAAAGGGCACCCTTAAGAATTTTTTTTTACAAGAAACATCTTTGTTAAATCATCACGTGACAACCTTACATTTACATAAATGATAAATTATAGCAGGACAATCTCAGTTGCAAACATTATACCTTACAAACAGTGCCAACATAACTGTAGCTGCAAACATTATACATCACTTTTAATATATCCAGTCATTGTCAGTCAACCTTTGCATAAGCTCATTCAGATCCTGCCTTCTTTTAAACATTGTTCCTCCACTGCATGTAGTAGTCCCATATTTACACTTTTTTCCTGTGTAATTTATTCCTACCTTTTTGCAAAGACCCCAGTTCTAGTTGTTTTCTCTCTATCTTTGTTACTTCTAGTAAAGATGGTTTAGATTTTGATTTCCATTTTCTAGTAATTGCTTTTTTGGCAGCCGTCATAACTAGACTCAGCAAGGCCTTACACTATGTCTAGGCAATTCCAACTCTGTAGCATAGCTCAAAAAATAATGTCCCTAGTCACTCCAATTTGCTCATCCAGCATCTCCAACAGAGAAGTCTGCATGGAATCATGTCAGCCAGCTCATTACACTCCTAGAAACTATGTTCCCAGTTTCCTCTTTCATCTCCAACATTTGCTGTCTGTCCAAGGAAAGATTCTTTGGTGCCTGCTTGGGGTATAGAAATATCTATGTAAACACTTCCAGGCAAAGATCCAAAAATCTTCTAGATTTTGTTGCATATTTGGGAGATATGCATATATTCCCGCATTGTTTCTTTGTGAATTGCTTATCTAATCTCTCTTCCCAATTCTTCCTAACCTCTTCTGATTGATTCTTATTAGTTATCATGCAATAGTTTACATGCTCTACTAATTATTCCTTTCTTAATGGCCACTTCTGTTCTAGATTCTACTAAGAACTCAACCAGTGCTGGTCTTTTGTTTAGGATCCCACTATTTCTTTCTCTTTGCCTGTACTCTGATATCAATCCTTGATATGGAAGGCAGTCTCTCACTTGCAGTCCAAATACAGTAGAGAGTTGATTATCCGAACTAACTGGGACCTAGGGTAGTTCGGACAATCAAATATATAATTGAACCAGATAAAAAACTTCTAAAAATCTTGTTTTTTTTCTGCAAGCAGGAATACATTTTTCAACCATTAAGCAATTTCAGTGGACACTAAAGAATATTTTTCACACACAAGGTAGCTACAAGCTCAAAAAACACACTCAAGCGAATACATATAATGTTTACATATTCAAACTTTATGATTTTTCCTACCCAAAAACTTTGTAAGGCTGGTTTAGATAGCTGACATTTCGGATAATCAACGTTTGGATAATCAACTCTCTACTGTAAGTTCTTAGCATCTTCCCATTCTATTACCTTTCCCTGTCTAGTTATTTACTCCCAATACCTTGATCCTTTGCCAACTTTCTCCAATGTACTCCTGCTCCCTTTTGCCTATTGTCTGTATCCTCAAGTGCAGTCACCCCTATCGGGAGAATCTCCTTTCTCCATTCCCATACTGGCTTAGTTCTTAGAATACCTTCTGCTACTTTATGAACATAATAGTCTGTAAGATTACTGTTGTTCTCCTTAAAGGTTTGCATCCAAAATCCCAGTCTCTTCTTGTTACTTGAACTTCCCCTCTGCTTCATCATCATCTCTTTCCATTATGGGTTATAGTTTTCTGCGTGTGCTATGTATAGGAGCCTTAACTGTGTTTCTCTGAAATCCCCCTTCAAATTGGGTAATCCCAATCTGTGCTGTTCTATTACAATAAGCAGCTTATCCCAATTGACTCTTACCCTCTTCCCCTCCCAGACAAACTCCTTCAACTCTTTATTTATTACTATCCACAACTTTTCTGGTTGACAAAAACATGCCTGACCACGATACAAGACTAAAGGGAGTAAACATTTTAACTGATTGTATCTTACTATCAATATCCATATAACAGGACTTCCATTTTCTCAATTTATGCATTATCTTTTGTTTGGTCTCTTCCCACATATCCTTAACTGCCACTTCAGTATCATTTTTAATCCATACTCCTAAATAAGTATAGAAATTGCTGAACCAATTTGTATGTGGGTACATAATTTACCGCTATTGCTTTTGTTTTGGCTTTATTAATTTTGTATCCCGAAAAAGTTTGAAATTGTTTTAATGTGTTCCACAGCACTGTAATGTCCCTTTCTGGTTTTGTCAGATATAAATTAATGTCATCTGCAAATAGAGCCAGCTTCTCTTGACTACAATACCAACTATATCCTCAAATTTCTGAGTCCCTTATTTTCTTTGCCACTGGCTCTAAATATAATGCAAACAACAAAGAGGAGAGAGGTCACCCCTGCCTAGTTCCTCTGCTCAAATAGAGATTATCAGAGAGGACCCCACCCACTTTAATTTTTGCCTCCAATCCCTCATATATCCTCCTAATCAACCTTATAATGCTCTCCCTGCATCACGACATATCAATAGTCATA
The DNA here is from genome assembly GCF_019279795.1 of Protopterus annectens. Classification (NCBI taxonomy): domain Eukaryota; kingdom Metazoa; phylum Chordata; order Ceratodontiformes; family Protopteridae; genus Protopterus; species Protopterus annectens. The sequence goes on from NC_056735.1 coordinate 1,212,880,797, forward strand.
TTTTCTTACATTCTGCCTCCCTCTGGATCATCGCTGTTCTCTTAATGTTGTCAGATGTTTGCCTCCCCTCCACAAAACGACACTGATAATATCTATCAATTTTTGCATCACGTTTGCCATTCTTTTTGTCATTATAGACATAAACACACTATAATCATGACTTAGTAATGAAATGGGCCTCTATGAAGCTGGATCTGGCGGATCTTCCCCCCTCTTTAGGTATTACAGCTACTACCGCTTTCTTCCAGGATGTTGGTACTTTTCTTCCTCTTAAAATATTGTTAAACAAAACCTTCCAGATCTTTATCAGTTTTTTTTCCCTCTTAGCTTCTAAACATTCACAGGAACACCATCTATTCCTAGGGACTTTTCTATAAATTGGTTATACATCACCATTTTTATCTCATCTCCTATCCTGTTAGTAATCTACCTCTAGCCTGGGCATATTTAATTTTCCCATAAACATTTCCATTTGTACCTTTTCTTGATTTCCATATTTCTCTGCTTTATACAGACTTTCATAGAATTTTTGAAGTATTTCCAATTCCAACACTTCTGCAGGAACCCTCGTTATCTTTCTTGTTATAGGCTCCCTAAGCTTGGCAACAGCCCTATTTTTTGTTGCCCAAATCATTGTGCTAAACATTTTTGTGCTTTAGGGTTATCAAAAAAAACAGTTGCTTAACAGCAATTTTTTTTAAACTCATACATATTGTCGATGTAATCCCTTATTTTCTGTTTAACATTTTGCAGTCACTCCCCTTCTTGTTCAGAGAGATTACCCTTATTCTGTAATACTTTAACACTTGTCACTCCCTCTAAGTAATTCTTGTTACTTAACCATACCTCCCTTTCTTTTATTTCCACCCTATTTTTTAAATTCCACTTTAATTTTATCCCACTCCCAAGCTATATTTTCAGAAGACATTTTTATCTTCTCTAACAGCTTCTGAATAATTTTTACTGCTCATTCCTTAAATTCCTCTCTTTTCAACAGACAGGTGGGAAAGTGCCAGTGTCTCATGTTTATTTCATTACCCTGTGTTTTTATTTTAATTATTGGTGTATGATCTGAAATAGTTATGGGGCAAGTATCAAGACCTTCAGTTAAATGCACATATTCCTGTGAAATGTATATTCTGTATTGCCTAACCCAGTTTTGGTATCTTAGAGAATAGTATGTAAATTCACTCTGAACTCCTAGTACTGAATTCACATCTTCCATGCCAATCGTTTTCATAAATGTCTTTAAAAATCTACTCTCCTTTGTTATATTTTCCCTTCTGGGCCCCCAGACACATCTTCATTGTTGCAAATCAAATTCCACTCCCCACCTATAAGTAATATTCCTTCCACACACACCTGGGAAAGGATGGCACAGGTGTACTAGCTATGCCCCCTTCTGCACAAACTATAAGGTAATTATGACTGCCACCAGACACTCCTGCCAGCTACATTAAGACTCTTCCATGTGTACCCAACATACTGAGTAAAATTAATATTAATGCAAATGGTAGTTTGAGCAAGAACAAGGCTATTAGGAGTAGCCCACACAGTGTCACCAAATAAATATGCAAGTACTCTCAAAACTTAAATATCTCTGCAAAGATCAGCCACAATAAAAGGTTTAAATATATTTAATAAGCAATACAAAAACAAGAAAATACTAGGTAGATATTCACAGTGACACCAGTGTTCAAAACCACAGTAAATACTTAGAATAACACTGAAGGACAGCCTCAGACAAATAAAGAAAAACAATATCTAAACTAAGTTTCACTATATTTCTGACTGTATCCAAGAGAGCTACTGTTCCCCACTTACTTAATAGAGCAAGGCAGATGATGTGATGAATGGTTCTTCTTGTTGTCAGGCCCAAGACCGAATACAGTGTGTTCTGTCTCACTAAGAGACTTCTCAAAATATATAAAATATCACTTCTGAGATAGCTTGGAGAATGACATCAGTTCTGGTCATCTGACTTCTAGTTCCAATGTAAACTCCCATTGCTGGAAGCTGGCAGGACTTAGCATCTGCCTGCAAACATATACACACAAGGGCTTTTGCTAATATCTTTAGCAGGTGCCGAAGTCATAAAACAACTGCATACCTCCACACTTCCAGAGCAGTAATTAGTTCACCCCAAAGAAAATACATAAAGCTTCCTAATACAGACTTTGTGTCTCTGGCTGCACTGAAACATGTGCGATAGCATCTTTATGGACTAATCCATAAAGTGATTTAAATTCAGATATATTAACCTCCTGTCTCCCAGTTTCCTCTATTGAAACATATACATTTAAACAGTTACAACAGTGCATGTACATTTCAGTTCTCTCCAGTAGGGTACACTGTGGATAAATGTCAAAAACAAGCACTTTACAAATACCTTTTCAATACAAACATCTCCACATATCAGTTTAATATACACATGACATACAGTTCTAATACATTTGTAACATGTGTCTTGTATAAAATCAGTTTGATATTCACAAATGCTATAATTATTTACAAAATTCCAGCTAGAGGTGCTGGCAGTACCTTCTTTCGTCACAGCTTCCTCCATTTTTCTAGCTTTTTATTGTTTGTGGTCATATACTACTTCACTGTTTTGTTTATTTTAACCAGGTCTGTGTGTAGCTGCTTTATACTCTCTTCTAGATTACTGGAAGTCATGTCTGGACTTTGTAGTACTACTTGCTGAACCACTGCAGTACGACTCTCAATCTGTGCTTTTCTCACCTTTTGCAGATGATTTTCCTACAGTGAATTTACTGGCCAGTTACTGAAATTTACACAGAAATCTAGATCCACTGGCCTTCTCTGTTAAGTTTCTCTTTTCAGATTGGGAGACCCAGAATTAAGTTGTTACCCAATGCCCAGCCATCTTGGAATCTACCTTTAAGAAATTGTTTGCCCTCAAAACTAGAAGTCAAAAGAGGAGTCAAAGGCAGACAAGCAGAAAGAGCTGAAAGGTGACCTTTAACTGAAGAATATTCCAGCCCAGCATTGAACAATTCACACAAATAACAGAGAACCAGAGTAACCTCTACAGAAAGTGGATCCTGGTTACAAGTAAGGCACCAGATAGAAAATCTTTTCCATTTGGGCAAATAAGATTTCCTGGTAGTGAGTTTCCTGGCCTCCAGCAGAACCCGGAGCATGTCCTCATAAAAAAAAGTGCGTAAAAGGAATCAAATCCCTATCACCCATAGTGTCAGATGAAGAGTGGACAAGCAAGGATGGATGAGAGACCCCATGTTTTGTGTGAGTAGGTCCACCCTGTGAAGTAACTTGTGGTGATTGCCCTTGGCTAGATGTAGAAGAAGAAGAGGGAAACTATGCTGTCTGGGTGAAAAGGGAGTCACCAACAAGATTTTGGAGGAGTCTTGTTCTATTGTGAGCAGGAGATTCAGTATGAGAGGAAGAGAAGGCATACAGAAACATCCCCTTCCAAGAGAAAGACAGGGTGTCCACTTTCTATGCCACAGGAAGTTGTCTGCTCAGACAGAAGGCAGAGAGATCTGAGGAGTACCCCACCAGAGGACAATGCCCAGAACCACATTTCTGAAGCATCCACTCATGAGTCTGTGTTATGGACCTGCTCAGAGTCTGCTGTGATGTCTTGTTTTGAAGGAATATAAACAGCCTGAAGAGTCACCCGATAGTGGACAGCCAGATCCCAAACCTGAAGAGCTAGTCTGCGCATTAGGTAAGACCATGTCTCTCCTTGCTTGCTGATGTACCATATCACTGTAGCATTTTGTCTGTAAAGATTTTGAGAGGCCCTAGAAGAAGAGCAAGAAGGGCTCTCACCTCCTTAATATTGTTATGGACCACCCTCTGACAAATGAGCCAAAGGCTCTAAACCTTTACAGGGTCAAAAGAAGCCTAACAGTTCACATCTTAGGCATCCAAAAAAAACTCCTGAGAGGGGACTGAAGGCCGTAAAGGAAGCCCTGCGTTGAGAGAGAGCTGATAAATCCATCAATGAAGCTCTAGTTTGAGGCATGGAAGAAAAGGAACTAGAAAGTCTAAAGAATGAGTGCTGAAGTCATACAGACTTTAGGAACCACTGAAAGTTCCTCATATGGAGTCCAGGTAGAGGATGCATAGGGAATGCTTAAAGTTATACAACCCAGAGCCCTTAGAAACTTCCTGGCCGTAACTTAGACCCGAGTAAGAAGGGACTGAAAAAGGGCAATTACAGTCAGAGTCTTGGGTGGTGGCAGGGGAAACAGCATAAGAATGGTTTTGAGCATGCATCTGAGAAAAACATGATCCACAGGAGGAGTCAGGAAGGATTTATGGAAATTTACCATACACCCTACGCTTCTGCAAGCCTCTGCAGAAGAGGCCTGAATGAGCAGGTCATCCTGGTAAGGAAAGATTTGTATCCCACTCATCCTGGAAAAGGCAATCACACAAGAGAGACACTTGGTGAAAACCCTTGGGGCAATAAAAAGGCCAAAAGGTAAATCAGAAAACTGAAAATGCAAGGAAGAAACAGAAACATTTCCTGAAACAGTGATGTGAAGATAGGCATCTCTGAGGTCCAGAGAGACTAGGAAAGCCTGAGGTAGAAAAGGAAACAGAGTCTGAACAGACAGCATTTGAAAGGAACCTTTAGAAAAGTGTTGAACTGAGAAAGATCCAGAGTAGGCCTCCAACTGCCTTCTTTCCTGGGACCCAGAAACATTCTGGAATAACCCCCCCCCCATTTTGGAGCAGAAACTGCTTGAGACAAAAGGCCCTGAAGGTTGTAGGTGAAGCAAAGAATAACATCTCAACACAGAACCAAAGGCAGCGACCTTGGAAGGGCATCAGCTGCATCATAACTACGTTTAATAGCATGGCAAGCCAAGTGAGAAGAGAAGCTCAACAAAGAGAGGGATGAAACCTTCCCCTCTGAATCAGGAAGGTCAGAAACAGCTCTTCTTTATCAGGCCTAACAGGTTAAGACATACCTGGTCATATGGGTTGGATAATTAATAGCCCATAAGGACACGGTAGCAGCAGTACACACCTTTTTGCCCAGCCATTCCATAGCCCTACTCTCCTTGTCAGAAGGAAGCAATTTAGTAGCCTGGAAGGCTTGTTATAAGATACAGACACAACATAGGGGTCAGAAGAAGGACATTTGTAAAGAAACTTCAATCATCAGGCACTTTATAAAACCTGTCAGTTTTTTTCAGGGGCTGGAGGTTGGGAATCAGGAGCTTGAGAAATTGCAGAAAAAGTGCCCAACAGGACAGCTAGGACAGCAGAAGGATTATGAGACTCAATCTGGAAGACTTCATACCTCTTATGGATGTCTGAAACCTGGGTACAGTACGACTTAAAAAATTCCATCATATCAGAGATATTATTCCCAAAAGAAAGTTCCTCAAAGGGAGAATATGAACAAATGGAGCCCTCCTTCTCAGAACCATAGTCCAATGAAGAAGGAATATTAGAGGAGTACGCCAAAAATTCTTCCCAATTGTCCAAGTCTTCATCAGAAGAGTCCTGCTCTCTAGGCCTCTTAAAAGGAGTAAATGACCACAGGGGAACAGGAAGAGAAACTTGCTGCTGGCCTTCAAGCCCATGAGTGCAGTAAACAACTCCTGTGTAATATCTTACCATTCGCACTGGGGATCCTTAGGAGCAGGGGAAATCTGTTTTGTTTTCTGCTACTTTTTCAAAGAGGAATCATCCCGAAAGACCTTAGGAGGTACAGACCCTTGCAACTAAAAGAAAAAAAAAAAGATGAGAAGAAAACCTCAACAAGGCACTTATCTGAAAATTACTGGTAACAAGCACAAATGAAAGTGTGTTCAGACTGATGATAGAGGAGGATGTTTGGACTGCTGGCAAAGAAGCTCTGAGTATGTTACCTTTATGCCTTATGCTGCATGTGGGGAGCATGTGTGTGACGTGCAATGTCTTTTAAAAAAAAGAATGGCTTTGATATCCTAGCCAGATGATGGGTTATCCTTGGCAAGGGATCCCTTTAGTAAAGAATCCTGTAACAGTGATATGGAAGGACATCTGGTAATGACTGGCTCCCAGCCAGAAACATAAATATTTTCTGGAGCACCTATTTATTTGATGTGATAGCACACATCCTGAAGATCTATTGAGCACATCCAATATTCTCTTCGCAGCAGAGGCAGAATGGACTGAACTACGGCCATCCAGAAACTTAAATATTGCATGAATTGATTTAGTTTGCTGAGATCCAGAACTGGCCTCAAGTCGCATTTCTTTTTTGGCACCAAGAAGAATCTTGAATAGGTCCCAGATTCTATCTGGTCTGGGCGATCTTCTGGAAGATTCCTTTTCCAGCAGCTTTTTTATTTCTAATGCTGCTGCTTCTCTCTGACTGGGTGGAACATCAGGGATTCTTTTCATTTCTGTAGGGAGAATTTGGGAAAATGGTACGATACAACCTCAAGATATAACACACTGCAACCAGGAAGCTTTTGTTATAGATAGCCAGGCTTTTTGGTTGAAAGACAAACAGTTGGGCCTCCCTTCAGGATCTCTGGTAGGGCCTGAAGAGATGGAATCCTGGAATTCCTGGTTCTGCGGGCCATCTCTGCCATGGGTGTGGCATCTTTTGTAAGAGTTCCCACCTCTGCCTCTGAGGGAACCATCTCCATGTGAGTCTTGAAAAGGACACCTGGATTTGGGAAACCACATTTTTCTACCTCATCACCGATTCCTAGAGAAAGGTCTTCGAGGAGTACAAAAATGTATGCATATGGCAGACAGGGTCTTTCCCTCTTGCTCACATCTGAAGAGCTTGTCCTTTACCTTGGGGCCAAGTAAGGAAGATCCATCAAAGGGAGCATTGAAGAATGAAGACTTAAAGGGCTCCACAAAATCACAGTTGCATCCAAGCACGTCTCCTAATGGCTATACCCGAACAGCTGTCAGTGATCTACCTTCCCCTGCATGGAGCTCAGCCTCATGGACACATCAGAAATTGACTGTATGGTGGGCAGTTTCAAGGAAACTATTTTGGCCCTCTGCAGACATGGACACAAAGAGATTTGGATAGTTCTTTTGTCAAATCTTTAAAAACAAAAAGACAGCTTGTTGCGAAAAATCCCTCTACACCTTTATTGTAAGCACTTTTGTGCAAGTCCAATGCCTGCACTTCTTTGGATGCAGGCATTGGACTTGCACAAAAGCGCTTACAATAAAGGTGTAGAGGGATTCTTCACAACAAGCTTTTTGTTTTTAAAGAGTTTGTGTTTTTAATTTTTTCTTTTGTCAAATCTCTTTGTAATCTTGTGAAATGTGCAAAGTAATTCACTGACAGAGGGTAAAGGTTACTGAAGCATACATGCTCTTACATCTGTACAAGGCCCTGGACTCCTGCTAGGGGGATGGACGGAAGAGCTCTGCAAGCTCTTTTTTTGGTAGCTGCGGCCACAACCAATGCATCAACCGAGACACCCTTGCTCCAGTGAGTCTGATCCTTGGGAGGAGCTAAAATTTTGTCAGGTCGTTTAGGGATCTTTTTCACAGTGTCCAGTTCCTTCTATGTCCAGCAAGAAACAAGATCTACAAGTCTGTCAGCTGAGGGAGTCTGCCAAGAAGTGGCTGGGCCAGATCCGAAAGCCTCCATCAACAGGAAGGGGATATCGGAAGATCAGCCACTTTTCTGTTTTAAAAGTTCTGGGATGCCTCCAAATGAGACATCTTCAGGTGGAAATTTAGGGGACCCCTCAGCTTCATCAAAATCAGTGTCCTCAGTGATGGATTCCTGAGGAGAATCTAGGTGTCTCCTTTTACACATCCTCTTCTGAGGGACCTCCTCAGTGGGCTGGTCTGGGGAAGCATCAGAAGAGATGAGGCTGTCCTGATAGACACCTGACTGGACTGGTTGTCCCAATGGGATGGACGGATGAGGCTCACAGCAGAGAACCTAAGAAATTAAAGTTGTCTTATACGAGGAGGGCAGGGATGTCCTTTCTTTAGATAAAGTGAAGTCCCTCTCCACAGCCTCAAAGGCAGAGCACCTGGGAGAAACCAAAACTGAAGGCAAAGGACATGATAATTCCTGAATCTTCAGCTCCCGCCACCCCACAAGCATTCCATCCAAGGAGGCAGTCAGACACGAACTATCCAGTGCTGAAGTCCCGAGGGGCACAGATGTCTCCAACAGCTTTGAAGTTGATCCTAAAGCCCCCACCCCCAATCTGGCAATGATGCTTCGTCTCCAAGAGTCCTTCAGCTCCAATAGACCTGGGGCCCTGAAACAGTGGGCCGGATCAGAAGAGAGACCAAGGGGGAAGTGGACAAGGTAATCTCATGAATCCAGTTGGAGTTGGGAGTAGACTCGTCTGGATCTATGCTCTTAGAAATTTTCTCATCATCCTATCTACATCAGCCTTGGATAAGCTTCTGGAAGACCTAAGATGTGGAAGATGGAAGTCTTGAAAGCTTGGGGGGGGGGGGGGATCTCTCCAAGAAAGGTGAAGGGAGCCAAGAAGTGACTGGATCAAGTAGGAGCAGAGGTGTTCTGATCTGGGGTAATTTAGATTTAGAAGCAATCAGATCCAAGGCGGTTGGAACTGATTTTTTAGACACCTCAGTTGACAGATCTGATGGAGTTGATGAGGATTGTGAGTCTGTAACCTTGGGAGAGAGTTTGGCTTCCCCTTGACCATTTTCTTAGAAGGGGTTTGAGCCCCAGCTATGGAAGCAGTAGTAGTAGAAGGGAGAAGGTCCTTCAACACCAGTTAGTTTCTTTGATCAGTAAGGGCTCTGGAATTTAATCCAGAACAGATAGAGCAATCTGCATCTAAATGTGTGGGGTCCTAAGCAATATATGCATTCCCTGTGGGCATTTGACTTAGTGATTTTATGACCACAGGTGATGCACTTTTTAAAACTGGTAGGCTCGTAAGCCATACTGGTCCAAGTTAAGTCCACAAAAAAGGAAAATTATTAAAAGTGAAACTAACTCAAAACTATCTTATTTATTTTTAAGAAGAAAAAAGCAAAAGGACAAAACAACTACCAGCAATGGTAGTGTAAAGTATACTCTGAGTAAGAAAAAAGTTTTAAATAATGTGCCAACAATGGTGCTACAGAGAAGTACGAAGAAAAACAGTAGCAGCTGAAAGTAAGAAAACAGCTGGAAAAAGTAGCAAAACACAACAGAAGTAGAAGAAATTGAAATTAAGGTAGGGGACAATGTAATTTAAAAGGTAAACTCATTGACTTTTTTGGAAAAAAAAAAAAACAAAGCGTGAGAGTGACAGGATCAACATCTAAAGCTAAATGGCGGCAAACAACATCTGAGGTATGTTAGGCTGATGGGGCATTGTGGGTAAAGAGCTCAAGAGTTTTGGATCTGAGGGTCTGGTAGAAGTGGCTGAGTCGGATCAGTCTCTCAAATCCAGACTCATCAGCTGAGGGAGGAAGGAACGAATGAAAGGCCAACATTGAGGCATGCATTTTTCTCATGTGTAAAATATGTACTGGAATCATCAAGATCAAGGAAGCCATGTATTCCACAATTCTGAGAAATTCCCTTGCTATAGTCACTGGTTATTGAGAAAACAGCAGAAATTGTAAGTGATAAAAGTTTATCTTTTTGGAGGAAGATAAGCCATCATTATGGATGTATCTAGCAGGCTACCTAGACATGTGATTCTGTGAGATGGGATAAGGGATGACTTCTCCAGACTGAGATGAAACCCTAGGTTTTGAAATACATTCCTGACGGTCTTGAAAACAGTAAGAAAAAAGCAATTACTGATGGTAGTCATTTTGCGAACATCCTTGGAGTTGTGGAAATACCAAAGGGTAAAGAAAATACTTGAAAATGTGAACCAGAGACAGGAAACTGTAAAAAGCATCTGAATTTTCTGTAAATGAATATGAGGTGACAGCTTTTAGGCTGTGAAATACCAGGAAAAACAGAAGAGAAATTAAAGGAGAATGAAACGGAAGGTGAGTATTAGGAATCTTTATGTAAAAGTTTGAGAAAGAAAAATCCAGTACAAATCTCCAAGTTCCCTCCTTTTTGGGGACTAGAAACATTCTTGAATAAATCCTGCTCCTTGAGAATTCAGAACTGGCTTGATGATGTTCTGAAATAAAATATATGAACTGACCGGAAGAGAGAGAGGAGTTTGACTTTTCTAGATGTGAGGGAACCCAGTGGTTTGGAGGGAAGAAGTCCCACTGCAATCTGTAGTCATTCGGGATAGTTTTCATCACAGAGGGGTCTGTTGTGATCAGATTCCATTGAGAAAATTGCTTACCAGATTTAGAGGGTGGCTAAGATGGGGAAGAGATTGGAAAAAAAAAAAGACAGCATTTTTTTCTTTGACTGTCCTTGGGCCTGGACAGCCCTTCCTTTTTTTTTTTTCCCTTCTTTAAATAGCTCTGCCATTGTTTCTTGTACTGTTGTTTCTCAAATTTCTGTTGGGATTGTTTGAAATGTTTCCTACGGAAGGGCCCAGGAAAGGCCCTATATTTCTGCTATACTTAAGAATGGAAAACTGAAAAAATCTGTTTAACTCCACTTAAAAGACCCCCCCCCCCCCTTATCAAATCTTTTCAGAACTTCAGCTGAAGGGGTACCAAGCTGTCCAAGGGATTATTAAGAACCTTGATATCTTCTGGCAGATTTTGGGATCCAGTTCCTGTACATCTACTCATAACTGACCAAGTTCTAGCTGCTCTGGACACTGCAACAACAACTTAGTGACTTGTGCCACTGAAGAAATCTTACTGAATAGGTAAGATTTCATGTCCAAAGACAGTAACTCGACAAATGTCGTCTTCACATCAGCCAAAGAATCCATCAGATATTTTGCCACAAGCTTAAAAACTGACTGTGTTGAAAGTTACCGTAGAGGAAGGAAAACATTTTTCCATACCTTTCAAAAGTACTTCCATCCTTGTCAAAAGGCACAGGATTACAATCAGGAAAGAGTATACAGCTAGAATCCTTGGTTAAGGAAATTACAGATGGGTCAGCCACTGAGCTGCAAAAAAGGAGTTTGTGAATATTGACAGTTTTTGGGGTGGAAAGGGCTGACTATTAGGAGTAGTACATGCAGAATTAAAGGAGTCCCCCACAGCACCAATTACAGGAAGAATGGACACAGGGATGTCTACTTGCAAGAGTATAACTTCTTTGAGTCCCACTTTTTCTTCACATTGGAAGAGGTCTTCCTTCCTGCCTGTGATGCCTGAAAATGAAATCTCTTCTATTGGAGAATCTGAAGAAATATTTTTTCAGACGCTGACTCTAAGAAATCAGGAGAAGACATCTGGGGGGCATAGTCTAGCCCAATCACTCCAATGTCAGACTAGGAGTCACACACTGAAGGAGAGGGAGACCTTTTCCTTTTTAGATAAGAAGCAGGATAACACTGCAAAGACCTTAAAAAGATCTTTAGCTAAGGAATGTCATTCCTCTTTGAAGGACATGAAATATATTTAGCTTTCTGGTTTCTCTTGTTTGGAGTGTCCAAAGGCAAATTTTAAGATGACCTTATGTAACGACTTCAGTATGGGAGCCTGATACCTTTTCCCTCATCAGCATTTACAGCCCTTCTGAGACCACCAAATGTGGTCCTTGGTGGTAGGCATATGTCTGACTCTAGAGATCATACTAGACTCCCAACCCTTAGTGGCCTCCCAAGAAGCACCATTATAAGGGACAGAAGAGATAGAAAGATGGTCTGAGAACTTCGAAATAGCCACAGTGGAGTCATCTGTTAATGGCCAAGTAAGAGACCATGAAATGTAAGCCACTTTCTGACCCTCTATAACAGTCTTTTTTTCTGAGGAGCCAGAAGACAAATGGTTGAGGTAACTAGGACCTCAGTCCACACTAAGTTTCTTGAAAGCCTTAAGCTATTGGTTCTTGAACAAAATGTTTATGAAGGTAATCAGATTTTTGATAGCTTTTGGTGCAAAGGATAAAAATATACTACACACACTGATGTCATGTAACTCCCCTAAACAAAACAAGCAAGCTGTGTGTGAATTTTTATAAGGCATTTGCCTTTTTTGCCTTCCACACAGCCACTTTCCTTTTCTCCCAGACATAAGCAAGAACAAACAGCAATTATCTCACAAAAATGGTAGTAAAATTCCCAAAGCGGTACTTATCTACCTTAAAGTTCAAACAAGCCAAGTGTCAAACCACTGAAGATGCAGCAAAGACTGAGACAGACTTATCTTCAATGGCAAACAAGTTCTAAATTTTGGCATCCATAGGTCTGATTTTATATTAGCACACCCTTGTACTCTCCTTGTCTGTTCGGTGCTTGGGAAGGTGCCCAAAAGCTTTCACATACTGATCTTGGTAGTATACATCCCAAAGAGATGTATGCTACTGCAACAATGATCTAATGATGAACAGCAAATGGGGCCAAGCCCAGCAAAAGGTGGTATGATGGCAAGCAGGCATGCAGCAAAAAGCAGCTATAAAAAAAATAATATATATATATATATATCAACATGAAATTTCTAAGTTTTATGAACAAATATAAGTAGGAGATGGAGCCAGTTTTGTTAAAGCAAGGGAAAGTTACAAATACAATTTAGAAAACGTAAATCATTTGTGGAGATATAAGCTGCTAGTGGAAGGAAAGATGAAATCAGTCTGCTGACTGATATCGTTAACATAAATTAAGCTATAATGTTAAGTGCTCTATATAAAAATAGGTATAAAGGTCAAGACTTGGGAAGAGCATGTTAGAATTTGATACGAAGGTAAGAAAGTGATCAGCAATAAATGCTGAGGAGTTAAGTTAAAAGAAGATAAAATGGTTAGAACAATAAACAGAGTTGCAAATTGTACTGAAATGAGTAAAGCACATGGTAAACCAGGCCTAAAACGTGTTGGCAATAACTGAACAAAACTGTCAACAGTGTTAAATGGTGCATTAATGGAGCACAAGATGATGTAGCACTGAAAGCACCAGTGAAATGTATATGCAATAAAAATAAGGAAAATTTAAATTCAAGGATACAGGAAGCATTGTGGCTTATTTAATTAACACTATATTTTCAAGGATATTACATTATTATGTAGAAGATTTTCTATTTCCTAAAACTTTAGAAAATAAAGTTTAGTGGGTGTGGGGGAGTCATAGCACAGACCAATGCATATCTTGTTTAAAGAAGAAAACTTTGGAGAGCTGCATTTGTAAAATCCAAAAGTGCATTTCTCATCACTTCATTTATTTTACATACCAAGTATAGATCCAAGATTATGAGAAAGATACAAGAATGTCTGAAAAATGTTTGTGCAGAAATATAAAAAAGGGCACTGCTCTATGAAGAAAATTGCCTCCTGGGTGAAGTACCAGAAGAAAATAAAGTTATGCACTTATTGTTCCACTCTGTCCGCCTTGAATTATGCGCAATCTGCCTTCATGGTAGAAGGCAACTTCTCCACTCCAATGCTTGTTCCAGTGCTCAAATTCCTCCCTTCTCCTACAGTCAGCTTGTGCCCTCACAGTCTCTTGGATCACATCTGCCAACTAAGAAACTTAAGTCAAATTTTTTGGGGGGTTGCAGGGAATAGGGTTCCACAATGTCAGGCTCCTGCCATGGTCTCTCCCCACAAGATCAATCTTCCCATTGGAGAAGGGGACCACCCAGGAAGTACAGGGCACAGACCTGAAAGCCTTGAACAACACCTTCTTATCTAAGGAAAGGGGGGGGGGGGTCAGGCCAAGCAAGCTTTTGAGAAATCAAATCTAGGATAGCCTCAGTCTAGGGTCTTCAGTCTTACTGAGGTCAGTGTCCAGAGTGAGAGATTTTACAGGAGAATCTCTCTCCTCTTACACTTGCACATTCTGGGAACTTCTTGGCAGGGGAGATATTCAAAAGATTAGAAGTGTCTTGGGATACTTGCTTTAGAACAGGTTTGGGGGGGGGTCTGTGCTACTCTGTCACTTGGGCCTATAACGACTCTGATAGGAGCAGAAACAGAGGGTGCAGTACTTTCTTTTCTTATTTAGAGGGATGGGTGATGATCCTTTTGAAAAACCTAGAGAATGATATGGACTCGGACCGAGCTGAGGACAGCCCATCATTACTGATTTAGTCCTTGAAGATGTGGGAGAAGATGTGATAGCATTGCAGCCTGTAACACCAGCAGTCCAAACATTGCTGGTACTAATATCAGCACCCTCACCTTAAACGCTGAAGTTGCAGATAGAGAGGACAGCCTCCTTATTTAGAGTGGGTTTGTTGTTTATAACTGTTTATTCCATTTTGTATGGATGTATTTAGAAAATTGTCTCATGTTAACTTGTTATAAAAAGAAGTTAGGTACCTACCATAACGTTCCATGTTTGTTGTCCTTCATCTTGCCTTCCTTCTTACTGGTTGGGAGCCAATCTTCAGCTCCGACTCGGCCGATTTACTATAGCTCGAGAGCTTTTACTGGCTCGAGGCTAACCCCTATCCCAACATGCCTAGCAGTAGCTACCCAGATCTCATTTGTAATAGCCCACACTACACATACATAGCAGAAAACTAATTTTACTAAGCTCTTATACATTTAAGGTTAGGAAAAAAAAGAGGAAAAACAATGCATGGTTACCTAACCTGGTATGTCAGCAGGAAACTCAGCCAGTGTAACCAATAAAGAAACTACTCTCTATCTTCCAGGAAGGGGGAAGGAGGGGGGATGCAAGAAGGAAGGTGAGAAGAAAGACAACAAACATGGAAAATTATGGTAGATACATAACTCCTTTGTTATGTTATCCCATCTCGCCTTCGTTCTTGCTGGTTGGGACCACGTCCCCAACACCAGGTTCTTGGGTGGCTCACTGGAACAAACTCTTCAGGACCGTGGCGCCAAAGAATACCCTATTCTGGGACACCACATCCACTTTGTAATATGTGATAAAGGTATAAAGGTTTGCCCATGTTGCTGCTGCACAGATTGAAATTTGGCTTGGAAATCAACAGGGTGGCTAAGTGGTTGAGTGTCCTCTGGCCCTCCCTGGAAACGTCTTTTTATGCAAATCATAAGAATAACTGATTGCATCTGACAGCAGTTTTGATAAGGTCACTGGAGAACCTTGTTTATTATCGGCAAAGGATACAAACAATTGGTCTGATTTTCTAAGGTCTTTGGTCCTGTGTAAATAAAAACATAATTGTCTATGAACATCCAATTGGTGGAGTCTATACTCTGCCTTGTTGCCATAATTGGGGAAGAATACAGGAAGCTCAATGGACTGATTTAAATTATACTCTGAGCATACTTTTGGCAAGGAGGAAGGACTGGTTCTAAGAGAGAGACTATCTTTGTGAAAAATGAGATACGGCAGGTGAACAGATAAAGCATGCACTTCAGAAACCCGTCTAGCTGAGGTGATAGCAACCAAGAAAAAGGTTTTCCAAGATAGAAATTTCATTTCAGGGGGCAAGATGCTGCTGGTTCAAAGGGTGGAAGAACCAGAGAAGCTAAAACCAAGCGTAGGTCCCGCGGTGGGGGGGTGATGTTCTCTTACCAGGGGCCGTAAAAGAGTTGCACCTCATAAGAATGCTCTGCACAACGTATGGGACATGATGTTAGAACCCAAGTATCTTACATGAAAATTGGAGATGGCAGCTAGTTGGACCCTAACAGCAGCTGCAGCTGCCCCTCTTTCGAAGGTTTTGGCCAGAAAATCAAGAATCTTACGAACAGAAGCAGTGAAGGGATCAATATCATTACTCTTCGCCCAAATAAGAGAACCTCCTCCATTTGCTAGTGTAAATATTCCTGGTAGTGGGCTTGTGAGAGGACACTAGGATGTGCTGTACAGCCGGGGAAATGTTTGGGAACCTGGCTAAGACGGGAAGGGAAGAAACCAAGCAGTCAGTTTGAGAGTTTGGAAGGAAGGATGGAGCCTGCATGGGTCCGAAGCTGGGTACAGTATCCAAGGCTCCATATGAAGATGGTGAAGAAACGGAAACCATATCCGATGAGGCCAGTAAGGAGCAATGAGGATGGGTTTGCAACATAGTGACTTTGCTTTCTGAAGTACCTTTGGAATTAGAGGGAAAGGTGGAAAGGCATAAAGTAATCCCAGAGGCCAATCGTTAACAAGTGCATCCCTGGGTGACTGTCCTGGAGGGGGGACTAGGGCGAAATAGCTGCTGCATTTGCTGATGGGAGTGGCAAAAAGATTGCAGCATGGCTGGCCCCATTTGCGACTTCTTGCTTCAGGGACCACTCATGAGGCTAGTCCTGTTGAGCCTGTCTGCTATCACGTCGGATTTCCTGGGAATGTGCGTCACAGTCAGAAAATGTTGGCAAGACATTGCCCATTGCCATACTCGAAGCTCCTCCCGACACAAGGGATAAGATCTGGTCCCGCCCTGCTTGTTGATGTACCATACCACTGACATATTGTCTGTCTGAATTGCAGTAGTCCCAGTAGGTAGATTGTCTGTCTGAAATGCAGTAGTCCTGGTAGGTAGATTGTCTGTCTGAATTGCAATAGTCCCAGTAGGTAGAGCAGGACTGTCCAACCCGCGGGCCGCATGCGGCCCTCAGAGCTCTTCCATGCGGCCCGCGACCCTTAAATTTAAATGTAATTGAAATTTAACTTTTTTTCTGTGTGTTTACACGTCCGCGTACTTCAGCTGTTCTGCGCATGCGCCAACTTACTTTTTTCACGTTTTTTTCATGCCAGTGTCTTTCCGCTGGTATGCGCATGCGCCAAAACACCGTTCGGTCGTTATTTTATATTTGCGGTAAAGCTAAAGGAAGGAGCGAGATTGTGGCGAAGAGTGAGAGGATTTATTTTATTTCACAGTACACACTGACTACACTACAACATCTCCAGCAGTAAAAGGTAAGCTAAGTAATTTTCTTCTTGGTTAAAGGATGCAGTTTCATTTTCTACTGCAATTTGAGTTTATGCAATGCAGACAGCCTACTACAAACATCTCAGAAATGTGCAGCATCCTAACCCTAACCTAACGTATCACAAATGATTATTATAAAATTAATTTCACACACATGTAAGCAGCTTTACATGTGCAGACTTTTTAAAACAACAAACAAGTAATTTCAGACGTACAGGAGTATTTTACTTTCCGAAAGTAAGTGAATTCAGACAGTGACTGCTTTGCATTTTTAAAGACTAAAACAAACACCTTCTCCTAATTATGCTGCTTTGCCTCCAAACATGAAAAAAAATTAACTAAGCTGATTTATTTTAAAGTTATAGAAAAGAACATATAGCCAGGTACAACACAAATAGAGACAGCAATATTATACCTTTAAAGGGACAATCCCAGCGTTTAAAATTCGGGTCCGCTCGAAAACACATCAGATGAACGCCCACTTTTTCCCACTCATT
>NC_056735.1:1212898638-1212934549 GCF_019279795.1 Protopterus annectens
CATGGTATAGGTTCCACCATGTCTAGATCCCACCAAGCTCTCTGCAAAACATACTGATAAGCTTATCAGGAAGAACCACCACGCAGGAGGTAGATGGGTCCGCTCCAAAGGCCTTGAAAAACACTAATCCATCAGGAATAGGGTATCGGTCGGTCACTTCATTTTTTTGTCTCAGCAATTCAATTAGATCACCAAAAAAGGTGTCCCCTAAGGGACCCTTCATCTATATAAAGGTCAATGTTCTCAGTGAGCTGCTCCTGTGGGGAGTCCAACGGTCTCTTTTTACAGTTATACATCTTTCTGTGCTCTTCAAGTGGTGAAGATGCTGAACAGTCAAAAGTGTCTTTGTTCCTTGGGCAAGGGATGGATCAAGGCCGTCTGAAACAAGATGTCCTTGGGAAAGATGATCTGAAGGTCACAGATATATTTGGAGGTCTGAGCAGAGGAGAGGGAACTGTTCCTTCCTAAGAGGATTATTCGACTTGTATCTTCCCAAAATTCTTAAGCGCCAAGGAAGGAGTCAATTCGAGCTGAAGAAGGCAACCTCTGATCAGAAGCTAAAGTCAAGGTTGAATGGATCAGATGAACAAATCCTTGGTACCAATGGACTCAAATGGACCAGAGGCTGAGACCAAAGCAGAGCTGTCGGGGGACCTGAGCACCCAGAACCAAGATAAGACCTGAACCAGATGGAGCCAAACTCATCTCCAAGCTATAGGCACTTACCTCTCCACTCTGGGATACCACTGGCTCCTAGGACTTTGGAGTCACACCTGTCAGAAAAACTGCTGACACTGAAGACCTCAAGATTGGAATGCCGTCAGGGGGATGATTGGGAGATGGGGATTTGATTCATCTGTCACTGGATCAAGCAAAAGGATCAAGGAAGGAGCAACTACAACAGTAGTTGGTAGAACAGCTCTCTCCACCCTTGGAGTCAAGGGGAGGGGATAACTTCTATGTCTATCCTGGCCTTTACAAAGACATATACTGCACTCAGCACTCAGATGGTCTGGGCCTAGCCAGTATACAAGTGTGCAGATCCTGGGTTGGCAGCTGGTACCCATATTTTAGGCATTTTTTTTAAAACCCAAACCATTTTTCATAGTGTAGTGAGAAACCATGGACAACATTAATTTAATTAAAAAGGTAAACTGACTGGCTTAGACAGGCCTCAACAAAAGGGAGACAGGGATTTTTTTTCTTCTTTTTTTGCTAATATATATAGCACATCTAAGGAAACAAACTAAGATCAAACTAAGAACCTACAAAGGGTAGACTAGATAAAAAAAAAAAGAAAAGAAAAAAAAAACAAGAAAATGCTTCACTTATTTCAAAATGTTTCAAAGATGAGTGTGGCGCTGGAGATTCTGTCCGACTATAATGGCAGTAAACAAGTTCTGTGGTACTGCTGTTAGAACAGTGCGTTATGGGAGAGAGGAGCTGGAGAAAGCTCAAAGTGTTGCCGGCTTGGATCTTCCTCAAGGTGCATAGCTCCTCTTTCGAAATGAATGGAGAGCACAAAGGTTTCATTCTGAGCTAGGGAATGAAGCCAGCAAACCAGCAAATGCCTAGTACAAATTTCTGAAGTCACACCTCAACAGGATGTACCTGAAAACACTATCTTTATTTGCCATCTACATTTATTTAACTACAACAAGCAATTAAGGAAACATGGAGGTTACATAAAATGATACATTACCTACATGAACACAATGTATTCTAATAAACTTACATAAGTAAACATTATGCTCTAAGTTTTAAAATGGTTTATAATTAACTTAATATGCTTAAACAGCAGAGCAGGAAACAATTACAATGCATTATTTTGAAAGCAAAGTCTAGAAAAAACATAGAAAGGAAAACAGAAACAATAAACCTGTGTTCAGCATATCGCCTAATCTGATAGAAGGCCCTCTGCAGCAGGTAACTGTTAGGAATATCAGAAGAAGAAAAATCCCATCTTGGCACAATTCTGAAATTCCAGAAATGACCATTTTGAGTAAGCGAGTTTTCAACAAAATACTTTTCCGTGTTCTGTGACTTAAATACTATTCCACTAAACAATGGAGAATCAGCTTTCATTCCCTGTGGAAGGGTTGGGATAACTGTTCTTCCAGCGACTCCCAGTGGGTACTAGGGGAGTAGAGCAGAGTAATGCATAACCAGGGAGGTGCAATGAGTATGAACGGTGATGTCAAGTTGGGCATTCTCATTTTACAATAGGAGAATGGTGAGAGATTCCACCTTATGCACACCTTCAACCCATATATGCAGCCTTCCAGCTGCATAACAGGGATAATGCTGATATGTTATAACATGGGTGGCAGGTTTTTGGTTCCTGCAGAAAGTGTAGTGGTAGCAAAATATTTAAAGGAATAGCCAAGCTCTGAGTTGAAGCTGGTCACAGCGCCAGATAAAAGGGACTTCTTTATTTTGTACTGATCTACTTTCCTGTAATGCCAGGGACCTATAAGCCTAAAACTACACTGTTTTTTCTGTCATCGTAGGATGAGTTCCAATTCTTCTCAGAATTTTGATAGAAGGACTGGGAATCAGCTAAAAAAATAGACTGCTATAAATAGGACTCCTCTTTGCCACTAAGGGGAGACATCTCTTCCTGCCCTTTGCCACTGAGGGGAGACATCTCTTCCTGCCCTGCTTGGTAAAACAGGAGTGAGTGAAGACCATGTTCTCGTGTGTGCTAACCATGAAGTCAGCAGGATGCTGCACTCTTAGGTGACCTGTCCAAAAATGTTTCTAGTGTTCTCAACTCCAGGAAAGACTCCAAGAGCATGTTTATTTTCCACTGAGTTTGAGAAGCTGGCAAGAGCAATGCCCCAGGCAAAACCACCATCTCTTCATTACATAGAGGAATATGTAATTAATTTTATGCCAACCTGTCATACAGCATAAAAGATGTCTGGTCGATTGATTAAAGCTATACGGAGTTTAGGCAAACCTCTACTCTTAGTGCTCTGCATTGACCTTAAAAACATCAGAGAACAGCCATTCATCCACCCTTTCGAAAGCCTGAAAGGTGCTGGCATCTACTAGAACTACTGGACTTGTAACAGACTGAAAACATCACAGTGGGGTCTTGTCTTGTGATGCTCAGTTAAGCTGTCACTCAACTGCGGTGGTAGACTACAAAGGATATCTGCCTTCTTAGGAAAAGAGAGAACTGAATCTAGATAATGCCACGCTGTAGAATAGCATCCTTGAGGATGGGTTCCATGGAAGGACACTGAGCTTCCTATCCTCTTTCCCCAGGTAATGATTCAAATGTTTCTGGAATGAAGGCAAAGGGGCAACAGAAGAGTCTATAGCTGACAACATGGGTCTGACAGTCCTTCTAAGGGATGGAGTATTCAGCGGAGCTATGGGGAGTGAGAATCTCAATATCTTTTATAGGTTCATAGGTTGGTACTAGGCTATCAGCCCTAGGGCCTATACAAGCCTATTCTGCCTCTGACACAAGAAAGAGGGAATCCTTTTCCAAGAAGCAACTGGAGAGGAGGGAAATAATCTTCTACATTTACCTCCAGCAGGGGCAACCCAAGGTCAACAACAAATGCCAGTTGGGTGTTGAATGCCAGCAGGAGTGCCTAAACACTTCGGGCTGTGCATGCAGCAATCAACATCCAACTACAAGAGGCCAGCGGGAAATGTAACAATGGTGATAACCAGTGCATTTTAAGAGTGTAGTCCATGATTCACAGAGATCTCACTGAATAACTAATAACTTATTCACAGCCAACATAATGTCATAGTCCTCAGTAGCCTTCTCAGCCCTAGCCACTAAGCATTATGTAACCTGTAGGGTGATCACAACTGTATCCTTACAAATTCTGAGTTCAACAAAAGTCTGTTGCAAGGGACCCAAGGGTTTGCTCTGCATAAGGTATCCAAGAAATGTCAAGTTCTGAAAGCTGCTGTACCTTAGGAGGATATGGAGGAAGGGAATCATCCTTCCTACTAAGATCTGCTGATGACCAGCATGAGCTGATATGGGACATGGGTGCTGTTGTCCTTCTCGTCAGATGAACACGACAAGCATGAGCTTGATTTCTTGCTAGTCATAAAGAGATGGAAGCCATCTCATGGACATACTGAAAGGCAAAGCTTTGGCCGATACATGGCCTCCTGATCCCTTACCTAATTCCACCTAACATTATCCTGGGACTATGAAAACAAATGTCCTTGTGCTGGCTATCATCTTATTGGTCATGATGAAGGCCTTGAAATTCTCATACTTTTCTTACAGATGTCTGTAATAATACATTAGCACTTTTAACAATGGTTGACTGACATTTTGTGCATGTCTGTGTGATTCTCTCTCAAACTTTCAACCCTTAAAAAAGGACCCTGATGCCAGTTCTGAACAGTGATGTGATCCTGGCATTAAACACAGACATTTTACACAAGGACTGAGATACAAGCTATGCAGAAGATAAAATAAAACACCCTTCTGTGCTATCATGTGATGTCAGAAGGCCACCATCAGGAGTAGAATAGATCTCCAAGTATGGGATCCAAAAAAAATTTCAGAACTTTCACTAGGTGGAACTACAAGATGAGAAAATTCCAAACAGTTACTCCACTGTAACAAGCTTTCAAGTTGGGTCAGATGACATTATTTACACAAGTAAATAAAAGGCGAATTTACACATCTGAATTCTGAGGGTCTGTGCTTAGCTCTTGCTGAAAACAACTGACAATTTCCTTCAGACCAAAGGGATCGTCTTTAGTCAGCTCTTCATATGCTTTACTGATCTTTGCACATTGTTCCTCTAAATATCTCTAAAAAAACAAAACAGAAAAAAATATTAATTTCTTATGATGAAACCTTCATCTCGAGTACATTTTATTAAACCTTGCTGAGTTTTGCTCTGCTGTCCTTAGATTTGCAGCACACAAGATGGTTGTAAACACATTTATTGATTATAAAGTCCTTTATCATAAAGGAAAGTATACAGTCACTGTTCTGTGGAGGTACTCATCATAATTAACGAATACAAGTACTCATCATAGCAAATTATTTTGGGTGTGGAACTCTGTAGTAGGTCGACTTATGGATTCTCTTTTTGGTATTCCCTCAAGTGGCTAATTATTTCCATGATCTTGCACTGACACAAACGCGCGCGCACACACACACACAGGCATCCTTGCTCTAGTACAAGTTTGCAAGGGATTCATGTCGATCCACTAAGGGCAGTTTTGACAAATGTAATAAACCAAAACCAGTTTGCCGAAACTGCCTTCGGCGAGCATTTTTCCACAGGACAAGCTCCCCTGCACCCTCATGTGGGGACATCCCCCCTGGCAGCTATACATACCAACTCCAAGGTCACACAACATTGGAGAAAAAGTCAAGCTCCACTTTTGTCAAATGTGGTTTCGGCGAACTGGCTTCTGTTTGTTTTTTGCTGAAATCACCTTTGATGGACTGACATGCTCCCAATTGCAAGGACCAGCTCCAGCATCCTTAGTTCACAACACGCAATGAACAAGTGGGAAATGCATGTGCAACCAAAGAAACAACAAATATATAAAATTATTACACCTCTCAGGTGTACCCCATTATGAGGAACATTCATCATTTTGGGTCTTAAAAAGCTTATGTTCCTCAAAGTTCCACATTGAAAGGGCCTATAACACATTTAGTGGTAGGGATTTCTTAGCTGACATCCATGGTAAAGAGTACTGAATTATATTAATGCATCAAAAGAATTTTAAAAGTATAAAATAGCACATTTAAACATATTTGAGCTTCCTAGTTGAAGTTGTTAGTCAGCTATTAGTGTTCCACATTTTGGTAATTTGCTCACATTACAACTTCCTATCACTCCACTATCACTAACCACAATCACCAAAACTCCCCCACCATAACCTATTCACTCACTCACCACCATAATTGCATATACATTTCACCTACCATCTTCAACCACATCCCCTTTGATCTCACCAAGCTCACCTACAAAGAAATAATTATAAAAAACTACCCAGTTTACTCATACACCATACGATCGCCAATTACCTACACACACTGACCAAAGCTACTAACCAACTTGCACTCAGTGGCGACATCCACCCTAACCCTGGCCCCTCCACTACATGGACCTAATATTCTTTGCAAGCAAAAACCCTCTGAGCTCATCCGTAGCATCATGAATAAAATTGAAGAGCTACATGCCTCTATATCCTTCTATAACCCTGACATTGTACTCCTAACCGAGACCTGGCTTAAGCCTCACATCAAGGATACCACCACAGCCCCTCCTGGCTACAATATCCTTAGATGTGATCGAATAGCTAAAAGAGGCGGGAGCATTGCCCTACTTTACAGGCACAACCTTACTCTCCAACAAATACATAAAGATATCCCCACTTTTGGCTGTGCAGAAACCTTGTTTGCAAATATAAAATTAAACCAGCAGAAACAACTCAACATTATAGGTGACTACTTGCCACCAGGAAACAATATTGCCACTCGAGTCCATTTTACATTGGACTTCCACCAGCTTCCCTCAGGAGACACTTATCCTGGGGGACTTCAACATTGATTGGGCCTCTATCACAGCACCCCCCCCCCTCCAAAGTAGCACATAAACCGATTTAAATTCACACAGCTTATCCAAACCCCCGCCTGTATAGACAAATCCACCAAAAATGAATCCATATTAGACTGGATCTTAACCAACAAGCCTTCAATCTGCCAATACATCTGGTACGTTACACCTGACTCTCTCAGTGATCACCTACCTGCATTCATACTAAGATGGCACACAAAACCCATAAACCCCCCCCCCATCCTACTTTCTATCTGTAGTTCCAAAAATTTCCTACCAGACCAATTCATCAACACCTTAAAAAAAATAAACTGGTTACCTCTTAAAACTTACCAGCCTCAGTAAGAAGCTGAGATCCCTCATAAAATCCTCCAAAGCTAGTTACGAAAATAAAATTGCCAAAGATTCCAAAGACAACCACAAGGCATTCTATAGCTATGTCAAGAATCTAAATGGCAATGCTCAGATCTGCTCTGAGCTACAACAGAATGGCATTAAATATACTGATCTCAAGGGTATTGCCAATATCCTGGCAGATCGATTCAGTGCAAACTTCACCCCCCCCCCATCCTCTCAAGGGCCCATCTCCATACTGAAAGATTGCCAAATTCCGGTAATAACGGCCACACAGGTAAAAAAACGCACTCTCCAAAACTAAGAATACAGCATCCATGGGACCAGACAGCATCGCAGGCTGTGTACTACATGAACTACAAAATGAACTGGCACCTCACCTAAGTGTCATGTTTAATCATAGCCTCACCTCAGGCTTTGTGCCCACTGTGTGGTGCACACCTACAGTTATCCCACTCCACAAGGGAGATCCACCTTGGATCCCGTGAACTATCGCCCCATCAGTCTGACGAGCCTGATCTGCAAGGCCATGGAATGTATTGTCATGGAACTTATAAACAAAGACGTTGGCAACCTTCAAACACTGGACCCCACGCAGTTTGGGCTCATGAAGGGCCGATCTCTCCTGAACTTGATTGACTTCTTCAAATCAGTTTCCAGAGCCATGGACGAGGGTAAGGTGGCCCAAACAGCCAATATGGACCTTGCCAAGGCCTTCAACACCATCCCCCCACTATAGAATCATACATAAGCTTACTAAGCTGGGCATTAATCCCTACATCACTCGATGGGTTGCCAGCTGGCTTACTGACAGAACCCATACTGTAAAAGTAGCAGACTCCAAATCCAGCTCCAGACAAGTGGAGCACCTCTGGGTTCTGTCCTGGGACCGCTCTTGTTTGGCATCTACTTCTCTGAAGTACAGGCCAAGACTAAGGGACTCTGGCTAACAAAGTTTGCAGATGACTGCAAACTGGGAGCCATTACTGAATCCCCAAATGATGTGGATATTCTAGAAAAGGGCCTTACAGAAACAGATGCTTGGTGCCAGAGCCATAGGCTCAAGCTCAGTGCCAAGAAATATACAGTTATCCCCTTTGGGAAAAAACATGTACCCATTAATTACCACATAGGTGGCAGTACACTAAACACCAAAAGTGTTCTAAGAGACTTAGGGACACAGGTGGACAGTGGTCTTACATTCGATAACCACATCGCCACAACAGTCAGGAAATACATTCGATAACCACATCGCCACAACAGTCAGGAAATACTTCTATGTGGCACATCTCATTATTAAGGGCTTTTCATTCAGAAAAAAGGAGGTTGTTCCACTGTACTCATCCCTCATTAGACCCATTATAGAATACAATGCCCAGTTTGGTATGTACCTCTCAAGACATCTGCAACAACTGGAAAGGCCGCAGAAATACCTCACTAAAAGAATCACAGGCCTAAAGCAGATGCCCTATGATGACCGCCTAAAAAAACTCCATCTATACTCTGTCGCATATCTCTGCTTAACATACAAGGCCATGTCAAATCCAGAACTGTTAGACATGCTGCACTTAAAGAAATCCCAATCCCTCAGAGAGACATGCTCCAGGGATCTAAACCTTGTCATCACAATGAACAAAACATGCTGAAGGGATAGGTTCCTGACCCAGAGACTCCCCAGACTCTGGAATAGACTCCCCATACATATCAAGCAGAGCGCCTCTTTGGCCCTTTTCAAAAGCAACCTTGATAATTGGATAGGAGATAGGAAATTCACCCCGGGGATCATGTCAGTCGCCCTGCTAGACAGGGATCCAGGGAAGTAAATACTGTGGGAAGAAATAGCCAGGGAATTGTTATGGCTAGGCTTGTATAGGCCCTAGGGCCGATAGCCTAGTATCAACTTATGTACTCTGCCATTAAAGGAAGATGTGGAGTACTTTAATACTACCTTCTTGGGTATCCTTAATCTTATGGCCCCACAACGTATAATTCATACTAAAACCAACCTAGCCCCCTGGATCTCAAAGAACACAAGATCCCTAACTCAAACAACGAGACATATCTTGGGCAACCTGGTGTACCAACAAAACAAGTACAAATCAACAGTACTTCCTAGAGCTCAGAAACGAAGCAAAAAAACAAATACGTAATGACAAAAAAAGTTGTTATATCCGGGTTCCTATTACGTTGTCAAATTTCTGAAACTTCGAAGC
Source organism: Protopterus annectens (assembly GCF_019279795.1). Classification (NCBI taxonomy): domain Eukaryota; kingdom Metazoa; phylum Chordata; order Ceratodontiformes; family Protopteridae; genus Protopterus; species Protopterus annectens. The sequence goes on from NC_056735.1 coordinate 1,212,907,778, forward strand.
TGTGAACATCGAACTCAGACGTTCGAAGTTCCAGGAATTCGAACATAAAAAATAAATAAATAAAAAACCTAACAGGTATCTAACTATTGCAGATTTCCCTTTACCGCACTGTAGTGCAATCCTGGAGTTGGTATATTTAAAGAGTGTGTGTGTGTGTGTGTGTGGGGGGGGGGGGGGGGCGCAGGAAATAGTTTATTTTGTTTCGTTTTATTTATTTATTTTTTTTACCTTATCGAAGTTTTGTAACTTTGAACATAAGGTTTTGACCTTATGGTGTTCAAAGTTTCAGAAGTTCGATAAGGTAATAGGAACCCGTTATATCCAGCTACAAAAAACTCACAACAATCCACAAAAATTCTGGTCTGCAATCAACCACATTCTCCAACCAGGCAAAATCACCTCCCCAAACCCTAACACTGAGGGTGATAATGATATTGCCACCCAGTTTAATGACCATTTCACCTCCTTCATCCCAAAGTTATTCAACAATTTCTACTACTACTACAAATACCCCCAAAATATAAAACTATCACCGTAAGACCAACACTCATTTCTCTCTCAAACCAATTCCAACTGAACACACTCCAAATAAACACCCTGTCAAATTGAAACACACTACTCTCGCTGCTGATAAACTCCCCACTGATTACCTCAGGATTGCTGCCACTGCCATCGCCTACCCTATTTCCATACTCATCAATAGATCCACAGCTGAACACACTGTCCCCTCTCTCTGGAAAATTTCTTATGTTGTCCCCCTACACAAATGTGGATCCTTGACAGAACTTAGTAATTATCGCCCCACAGCTACACTATCTCACCTATCAAAAACCTTAGAAAAATGTGTACACACCCAACTACTGAATCATCATCATCTTCAATATAACCTGCTATCAAATTCCCAACATGGATTTTCGCTAAACATTAACACCACCTCTGTCTTTGTATCCTTTACTGACCACGTCAACCAACAAAGAAATCTCAGTAACTCAGTATCTGTCGTCTTCCTAGACCTGTCAAAGGCAACTGACATGGCATCCCACTGCAAACTGCTATCGGACTCGCTCTGAGCTCCTTTCTACTGTAGTTTAAAAATTATCTGTCCCTCTGGCAACAAGCTGTTAAATGGCATAACTCTCTCTCCTCCCAGTGGGACAAGGTGTTCCATAAAGATCCATTTTTGGTCCCTTACTATTTTCCATCTTTACCAATAACCTCCCCTCGGCTACCTAACAACTAATATAGTACAGTATGCTGATGACACCACCCTTATTTGCTCAGCCCCCTCTCTACAGTTACTCCAAGACAGAACCCAGGAGGCCTTCACTACTATAGCAAAATAGCTAAATTCCTCCCAACTCATACTAAACCCATCCAAGACCCAACTCATGATCTTCCACCCATCCAAAACTTTCACCCCTACCTCGCCATTCTCAATAACATCCTCCGATACCCTTATCACACCAGTCACCCAAGCCAAGCTACTAGGTGTGACTAGTGACCAAAACCTAAAATTCAACAAACATATAGCACTAACAATTGCCAAAGTTCATAAAAAACTAGGTTCACTCTACCACTGCAACAGCTTCCTCACACTGGAATCCTGAATAACTCTCTCTCAAACCCATCTACTCTCCGCCTTACTATATGCTTCCCCAGTTCTAACTAACCTAAAACAAATCTGACCTTCTGAAACTATCTACCTGCTATAACAAAATCTCAAAATTTGCAACCAATGCTAAGTTCCGTTCTTATCACTGCCTCTCCCTAAGACAACTAGGATGGTTAGAACTCCCTAACCTTCTAAAATACAATCAACTTCTCCTGAACCATCAACTGCTATACCAACCAAATATAATACCTGCACTCTCTGGTTTGCTCACCTTCCAAAATACTGTGCGTCAACTAAGATCTTCCAATACTGCCCTACTGACTGTTACCAATTGCTTATATAGCCCAGGCCAACCTCTTTATTCCTATGCAATTGCTAAGGCCTGGAACTCTCTACCCTGACATTAGATGTCTAAATAGTAAACATACTTTGAAATCCCTACTAAAAGATCTCCTATTCAAAACTTGGATATGTTCCTGTACAGAACCAGACTAATTTCACTTGTTCCTGACTTTCAACATCCCTAGATCACAGGTGTACTGTGTAGTTTAATTTAGTGCATAGTACTGTGAACCAGGTGTTTAGGCCACCTTTATAGTTATGATTTCTAGTTTATGACCCCGTTTGTCTATGGAAACTTCTTTTTTGAATTTATGTTCAAGCAATTCTATATTTGTTGTATAATATCTTGTTTAATTGTTTCTCAATATTCTAACCACTATATGCTGCATCAGTTGTAAAACTCTGATTTTTACTCCTTTTATATGTTCTATGCTCTTTGTACAAAATAGCTAAGTTTATATAATTTTTTTATTACTATGTATTTGGAGCTTTTCTCCCCAGGCCTCCGCTGAAAACAGCCACCTTGTATCCAGTCTGACTAACTCCGTAAACAAATGGAAAATAAATAAATAAAATTATAAGAGGCAATGTTCCTCATTTTGGAGATGGAAAGTTGACAACTATGAAAACTCTAAACCTGAAATACTCAGTGCTGCAGCTCTTGATAAATGTAACCGATATGAAAAACAGGAGAACGATCAACTAACACAGTGAGACATCCTACATTTGTTACATCTTACTTAAACGACCCCTTCAGTGTATGTTTACGGTGGTGTAGAAAAACAATCTCAAATCAAAACAAGCAAGGGATGCTGAAACCAGAAAGGTCACTGAAAGCAGACAATAGTTCTGGATTGCAGATCCAAGCGAAAGTGCATGCCAAGGTATCTGGCACAAATGTTCATCTCAGATATCTCTGAAGTAAGTACCAGAAATAGGTATCCATTTGGTAATAAGACCCTTGACAGCATTTGATCACCCTTTTGGAATCTCCCTCATCAAATCTGTGCTCTTGATGAGAGAGACTCCAGGGGGAGTCTACGTGCCTCCTTTTGCGTGTCTTCTTGTAAAGGACCTCATCCATGGGATGATCAGAGGAGGTGTATCATAAGAAGAGAGGGCTCCATCTAGGGGCATGTCCTGGAGGCTTGTCAAGGGAGGATGAACCTGGACAGGTATGACAGGCTCAGAAGTCAGAGTCAATGAGGGATGATGGGGAGGATCGCAGCTCTGAGAGGTCTGGTCTCTGTGAGAAGTGAAGATTCTTTCCACCACTTTGGAAGGCCGACAGACCCGGAGACACCCTCCCCAACCCCCTCAGAGACGAAGCAGCTGAGAAGGAAAGAGGAGGGACCACCCATGGATCTGAGGTCTCTAGGGAGAATTGGACCTGAGCTGTCATGCGCCAAAGTGCAGCGGGGAAGAGGTAGCTCACATAAGGATGGAGCTGAACCCGTACCCCCAGATCTGATGCCAACACCAGGATCAGAGACCCACTACGATCAGAGGATCTAGGAGAACAGCCAGTCAGGGTAACCATCCAAATAGAGTAAACCAATTTCCTTGGATCAGAGGTCATCTCTCTTGGGTGTCCGTGATCATGGGGCTCTGAAATAGGACATCAGATTGGAGGAGGAGATCTGGCTTGGAACACCAGAGCACACTCAGATCCCAGAATGGATGAAGTAAAACCTCTACCTGAATCTGGGGTCTGAAGAACCTCTGCATCAACCTGTCCATATCTATCTCAGAAAGACTCCTGATGGATTTGGAGGAAACCACTGAGACCTCTTCTTGAATGTCTGATGGGAGTTTGCAGAATGTTTGACGATAAGGTCGGGCATACTGACCTAATGGACACATCAGGAGTTTGGTTCCAGACTCTGGGATTGAAAGAACTAGGATCTGAGAAAGGAGCAGAAGGTCTGAGAGATGACGTTCTAGATTCACAGGAGCTGAAGTAGGCCTCGGGTCTGACAACTTGCGATCTGAAGGTTTGGATAATTTTGTAGGTGGCTCCAAAGTTGCCCTTGAAGTCTTATGAGGCCGCTTCTTAAAGTCACAAGAGCCAAGAGAAGATTTTGAGGGGGTTTGAGCCTGTGGTGAGGAGGAGGAAGGTGGCGGCAAAAGCCTTCAAAGAATCTGCTTGTTTCTGCGGTCGACTATAGCCTTGGGGTTAAAGCTCTCACAGATGTCACAGGCAGGCCACAGATGCTCAGCACCTACACAATAAACACATTTACTATGTGCATTGGAATGTGGGACTTTATGCCCACATTTTGAACAGCACTTAAAACGAGTAGGCCTGTCAGACATAATAAAAACAAGGTAAAACCAAAAAACAAGTTAACTGTTAGAAAGAGAAAACTCTACTATACTATTTAACTACTTGTAGTACTTTTTTTTTTAAATTCACAAAAAGGGAGTTAAACGGAATTGTCCAAAACAGACTAAGAAGACAGTAGAAGGGAGAGAAGCTAACACGCCAAAAAAACAAAGCCCTAACACCAGCAAAAACCAGTGGGAGGGGAGTTATGAAGGAAAAAAGCAGAAGAAAGAAAAGACAGACAAACTTTACTTAACTGTCATACAAACAGAAAACGCTACTGAAGACTCAAGACTGGAGAACCACATCTGTCAGCTATGGCAGCGAATGAGATCCGAGGAGGTTGAGTACAGTGTAGAGTATTGTGGGTAGTGGGAGGAGCTTGAGCCTGGAACCTAAGTCTGTAAAAATGTGGCCGAGTCGGAGCTAAGGGTTGGATCCGTAACCAGGTTATGAAGATGAATAAATGGGACATCATCGGATTCCATAATTCATACTTAAACTTACTGGAGACATTCACCATTCAAACAAATACCATATTAAGGGGGGACTTTCATTACTTCTCTATAGACCCCAAATTTGCAGGCATAGAGATTCCTAGACGTTGTAAATACAAACACAAACAAACTTGATCAGATAATGAATAAGCCCACTAGAGGTGCAAACATATTAGACCTGGTACTTACAAATATGGGAGAATGCTGTACTCCACCTAGTGTCATGTCTTCTCTGGTAAGGTCAGATCACAAAGCAGTCTCCTTTGACATAAAAATCTGTTCTGCAATCCTATTAAACCCTGTGACAGGAAGTATTCCAAGACAAAACACCTTTTATTTAAAGCAATAAATTCTCAAAATGTCAAGCCCTTACAAACCCAGGCAACAAAGCAACCTGCGTGGAATTATTCACAGAAACTCTGTACAACCATGTCAATGGTAGCATAGAGGTTTGCTGTACCTACCAAAATAAGCTCAACACAAACTAACAAACCACTATGGTGGAATCCAAAATTAAGCAAGATTGTGCAACAAAAGAAAAAAGTCATAGATAAAATTAGGAGTAGTAACACCCAAAAAGAGAAAACCTCTCATCAAACAAAACAGACAGCTAAGAAGGCTAATTATGACCAAGAGAGTGCATGTTGAGGTAAAGATAACTTACCAGGCCAAGGACAACTTTAAGACCTTCTTTAATTATGTCAGACACCTCAAAGGCAGCACATATTAGTGCACTTGAACTGGTTGCAAATGGAGCCATGTTCACACATCCAGAAGATATTGCAAATCTACTGGCCAACAAATTCAGCTCCCACTTCACCCCCAACTCAGCCACAGCAACCTACCAGGAAATACCATCAAAAATAACCCCTACAACTATCAATAGGGAGCAGGTCCTAGCTGCACTCACTAAGGGCAAGAACACAGATTCAATGGGCCCTGAAAATATCCCAGGATGCCTCCTAAATAGCCTCAAGTATGACCTATCAGGGCCACCAGAGTCGCTATTTAACTACAGCTGGCTGATGCCATCTCTCTCTCTTATCCTAGGGTAAAAGAAGCTACTAGTCCCACAGCACTGGTTGCAGTTAGCGGTGGTTGGGTGTATCACCCACTTGTAATGGTAATGTAGGCTTGTGCTGCATTGGACATGAACCTCCTTTAGGACCAGTGAAACAGGAAGAATGTGTGAAAGCTGACATGCCTCTACACCAGAACAAGGTACTTATTAGGAAGACTGCATGCAGCCTATCCGGGAAGGGTAGGCTTCTTTTCTCAGGATTCAAAACCAGCCTGTCCTCAACCATCTAACTCTTGCTGCTGGTGGAATGGTGGGTCAACAGGGGTTTCCTGGTAGAACAAATGTGCCTTAGGGCTCTTGCTTAACCCATGGATGACTGGATCCCACCCAATGGAAGAAATGGGCCAACTAGGGAAAGGAAGTGCACCCATCTGCCAGGATCCTCAGGAGCTGGAAAGGTAAGCACTACAGTTGGCAGATTATTCAGGTATCTGTTTGGAAAATACATTGTCCCCTCTTACTCTTCATCAGCTCCGCAGATGTAAAACCAAGAAAGTCCTCACTCCAACAGTGAGAAAAAGCAAGGAATGCATTAAGTAAAATCTTTGGAAATAGATAAACATGGATTAGTCCTAAACAAAAAAGTTTGGTATTTCTGAAGTATTGAGCAGCATTCACATATCAAAGCTCAAAAATCTATAATGAACATAATAACCACCAAGAAATCAATTTCAGGCTTGGCAAGCCAGCAGGCCCAAAGTGTACAAGTGACCATGTCAACTAGGAAATTTAAATTTCATGGACAGGAGGTCTTCTGAAGTAAACAGATATGGTGAAACCTTTTCAAGAACTGAATTTAACACTCGAGTTGTAAACATTTAAGACAAAGTATTTTTTGTATTGTTCAATATTTGCATACATCTCTATAAATGCATATATCAAAACTATTGTTATGTAGTAAATACATATGCCAGAAGTGTTGTGTACTAAATGTTTGTTTTAGATTTCTTATATTACTCTGTGTAATGCCTTCAAAGCCAGGTCACACTTGAAAAGGTTCCTCAGACCAATGCACTTACCCAGTTCACAACTGTACAATTAAATAAAGAACTGCCTAACCGGCCCATGCTAAGCCACAGCCTTGACCTCCATAAGGTTAAAAATCACAAAAATGGCAGAAATGTGTAACTGAGCATATCCGCAAATCTAACTCCTTGCGCATTACCCACTCGATAGGCCTAAATCTAATATGCGGCATCAACAAAACCTGCTGGAGAGACATGTTTGTCTCCCAGAGGCTGCCTCCATCTCTGGAACAGACTTCAAATAAACAGCAAAAGAATTCCAAATAGCAGACACGTTGAGCCAAAAAAAAAAAAAAAATCAGAGAATTTATTCCACATCCACAAAGCTTTTGGGTGATACCCTTCTTAAGTGTGTAACAACCATATGACAAGACTCAATTTAATTTATACAAGACACAGCCCAATCAAAAACATTTTCTGACTAAACCATCAATTTTCAATTACAATTTAAAGTCATAGTGTAAATAATAAAACCATACATACTACTTTGTGTACAAGTTAAAACAAAAAATATGAAACAAAACATACAAAGCATATAAAAATGTTTGAATATTCATTTCAGCATATTTTGCTTCTGTTTAAGCACTGGTTTAATACTAATTGCTGTAATTAAGCCAGGTTTACTATCTGCACTCAGTACTGTTATCCATCTATATTCGCACATATCCAAGTCATTATTTAAATAGCCACCCCTTCTATTCCTAAACACAACATCTACAACCCTAAACAAGAAATTATGTTTCTGTCCTTCCTCTTCTATGCATCTAGCCAAAGCATCTGTATTAACTTCCTTTCTGATCTCGGATTTATTTTCAATAATTTTATCTTTAAATTTCCTATTACATTTTCCCACATAGAATGTAGAACATAACATACAATTAGCTAAATAAACATTTACAGTATTACACATTGCATATTTATTAAAATATAAATCTCTTTCCTGTAATCTTTTCTTCTTTTTTTCGGCTGTTCCCGTTAGGGGTTGCAACAGCGGATCATCTGTTTCCATTTCTTAATGTCCTCTGCATCTTTCTCTGTCACACTAACCACCTGCAAGTTCTCTCTCACCACATCCATAAACCTTAACTTAGGTCTTCCTCTTTTCCTCTTACCTGGCAGCTTCATCCTTAGCATCCTTTTCCCCAATATACCGAACATCCCTCCTCAGCACATGTCCAAACCAGCATAATCTCATCTCTCTGGCTTTGTCTCCAAACCGTCCAACCTGGGCTGACCCTCTAATATACTAATTCATAATCTTGTCCACCCTCGTCACACCCAGTGCAAATCTTAACATCTTTAACTCTGCCACGTCAAGCTCTGACCCCTGCCTTTTTGTCAATGCCACTGTCTCCAACTCATATAACATAGCTGTCTCACTACCCTCTTGTAGACCTTCCCTTCGACTCTTACTGGTACTCATCTGTCACAAATCACTCCTGACACTTCTCCACCCACTCCCATCCTGCCTGTACTCTCTTCTTCACCTTTCTTCCACACATGCCAGTATTTAAACTCAAACACCTTCGCCAGCTCGACTCCCTCCCTCCATCCTCACCATTCCTCTATCCTCCCTCTCATTTATACATATATTCTGTCTTAGTCCTGCTAACCTTCATTCCTCTCCTCTCTAGAGCATATCTCCACCTCTCCAGGGTCTCCAAAACCTGCTCCCTACTCTCACTACAGCTCACAATGTCATCTGCAAACATCATAGTCCATGGGGACTCCTATCTGATCTCGTCTGTCAACCTGTCCATCACCATTGCAAATAAGAAAGGTATCAGAGCTGATCCTTGATGTAATCCCACCTCCATCTTAAATGCATCCATCACTCCCAATGCAGACCTCATCATTGTCACACTACCCTTGTACACATCCTGTACCACTCTTACATACTTCTCTACCACTCCCGACTTCCCCATACCATACCACAACTCTTCCATAGGCACCCTGTCATACGCTTTCTCTAAGTTCACAAAGGACACAATGCAACTCCTTCTGACCTTCTCTGTACTTCTCCATCAATACTCTGAGAGCAATCACCACATCTGTAGTGCTCTCTCCTGGCATGAAACCATACTGCTAATCACTAATCATCACCTCCCTTCTTAACCTAGCTTCCACTACTCTTTCCGATAACTTCATGCTGTGACTGATCAATTTTATCCCTCTGTAGTTACTACAGCAATGCACACCACCCTTATTCTTAAACATCGGTACCAAAACACTTTCTCCACTCCTCAGGCATCCTCTCGCTTTCCAAAATTTCATTAAACAATCTGGTTAAAAACTCCAATGCCATTTCTCCTAAACACCCCCCATGCTTCAACAGGTATGTCATCTGGACCTTTCCATTCTTCATCCCCATCATAGCTATCCTTACTTCCTCCTTGCTAATCCGTTGCACTTCCTGATTCACTATCCCCACAACATCCTACCTTCTCTCTCCCATTCTCTTCATTCATCAGCCCCTCAAAGTACTCTTTCCATCTGCTCAACACACTCTTCTTGCTTGTTCATAGGTTCATAGGGAGGTACTAGGCTATTGGCCCTGGGGCCTATATAAACCTAACCAAAAAAGTTCCCTGGCTTTCGCCACCCAAGAAAATTATTTTCCTGTGCCCCTGTCAAGCACTGCCACAGACGTGATCCCCGGGGTGAATTTTCTATTTCTTATCCAGTTGTCAAGACTTTTCTTAAAGAGGGCCAATGAGGAGCTTTGCTTGACATGAATGTGTAGTTTGTTCCAGAGTATGGGATGTCTTTGGGATAGGAATCTATCCCTCCAGCATGTTCTGTTTATTACGATGACAATGTTTAGGCTCCTGGGGCATGTGGTTTGGAGAGATTGGGATTTCTTTAAGTATAGCATGTCCAACAGCTCTGGGTTTGACATAGCTTTGTATGTTAGGCAGAGAGAACCTCTGAGTAGGCGATATGTGATGGGGTAGAGCTGGAGTTTTTTGAGATGGTCTGCATATGGCATCTGTTTGAGGCTGGTAATCCTCTTAGTGAGGTATTTCTGTGGCCTTTCCAATTGTTGTAGGTGTCTTGTGAGATACATGCCAAAAGGGCATTGTACTCTATAATGGGTCTGATGAGGGATGAGTAAAGAAGAACAATGACCTCCTTTTTTCTAAAGGAGAACCTTTTTGTGATGAGGTGTGGCACGTAGAAGGATTTCCTGACTACTCTGGCAATGTGGTTATCAAAGGAGAGACTACTGTCTACCTGTGTCCCAAGGTCTCATCATACACTCAGTGTTTAGTGAGCTATCGCCTATGTGGTAGTTCATGGGTACTGAGTTTTTCCCAAAGGGGATGACAATGCACTTCTTGGCACTGAGTTTGAGGCCATGACTGACACCAAGCATTTGTTTCTGTGAGGCTCTTTTTTAGAATGTCTACATCACTAGGTTATTCTATTATGGCTCCCAGTTTGCAGTCATCTGTTAGTTGCACTTCGGAGAAGTAGATGCCGAACAGGAGAGGACCCAGGACCGAACCCTGTGGTATTCCACTCATCACTGGTCTGAAGTCGGACTTGGAGTCGGCTACTTTTTCTGTGTGGGTTCTGTCAGTGAGCCAGTTGGCCACCCATCTTATGACATAGGGATTTATGCCCAGTTTAGTGAGTTTATCTATAATTCCAGAGTGGGGGATGGTATCGAAAGCCTTGGCGAAGTCAAGATAGGCTGTGTGCACTACCCTGCCCTTGTCTACGGCTCTAGTAACTGCTTCAAAGCTGTCAGTCAGGTTTAGAAGACATGATCTACCTTTTATAAACCCAAACTGAGTGGGTCCAGGGTTTGGAGATTACCTATGTCTTTGTTTATAAGCTCCATGGCCTTGTAGACCAGGCTCGTTAGGCTAATGGGGTGGTACTTTCTGGTGTCCATGGTGGCACCCCCTTTGTGGAATGGGATCATTGCCGCTGTGTGCCATTCACTAGGCAGATAGCTTGAGGTGAGGCTATGGTACTTAGGTGGGGTGCCAGTTCGTTCTGTAGTTCGTGCAGAATGCAGCCTGGGATGTTTGTCTGGTCCCATGGATGTTGTCCCATGGATGCTGTGTTCTTGGCTTTGGAGAGTGCAGTATTTACTTGTTCACCCGTGATTACAGGGGCTTTGCATTCTTCCGGTATTAAGATGGGCCCTTTGGAGGGTGTGTGTGGGGGGTTAAAGTTAGCACTGATCCTATCTGCCAGGATATTGGCAATATCGGGTTGGTTCTGTATATTTAGTGCCATTGTGCTGTAGCTCAGAGCAGATCTGAGTGTTGCCACTGAGATTCTTGACATTGCTGGAGAATGCTTTGTGGTTGTCTTTGGAATCAGTGGTGATTTTGTTTTCATAACTGGCTTTGGAGGATTTTATGAGGTGATCTCAGCTTCTTGCTGAGGCTGACCAGGGAGTTCCTCCAATCTTTTACTCTTTTTTGAAACAGCTTCTTCCTTCTGTTGCAGAGTTTGTTTATGGCAGGGGACCACCAGATTGACTTCCTTTTTTTGGAGGATAGCGTCTTGGTTCTGTTGGGGATGGCACGATCCATGCACTCGTGTATGTGCTTATACAGTGCATTTGTGTAAGATTCAGCAGTCATACCTCTATTTTCCATCTGCATGGGTGTTGTGAAGTTTGCCACTTCTGTCTTAAGAATGAAGTTGGCTTTGGAGTAGTTTTTGAAGGTGGTTTCCTTAACGGGGGTGGGGGTGGGATATGGATGTCTAGGGTGATTAGCTTGTGGTCGGATCTGACCAGAGGAGAGTTTACCTCTGGCGTGTAACACTGGTTACCCATATTGGTAATGACCAGGTATTGCTGCACTTGATGGGGGGTGTGGACAAGCTGATCCAAGGCGTTGGAATTTATGAATTCCAGAAAATGTTGAGTTAATGATATATAATATAAATAACACCTCATCTTGTAGAAGAGCTGATAATCCTGTTAGATATATTACTACCTATAACAGGAAGTCCAATGATGTTATAAATATCATTGAGAAAAACTGGGGTATTCTTATGACAATGCCATAAATTAAAAAGATTCTGGGTGAAAAAAACGTATTTTGCATATAGAAACTGTTCCAGCTTGAAATAATGATTATGCTATAAACAAAAGTAATATAGTTATACACCCTATTACAGTAAAGGGATTTATATTTAATAAATATGCAACGTGTAATACTCTAAATGTTGTTTATTTAGCTAACTGTATGTTATGCCCTGCATTCCATGTGGGAAAATGTAATAGGAAATTTAAATATAGAATTATTGATCATAAATCAGACATCAGAAGAAAAGTTTATACAAATGCTTTAGCTAGACACACAGAAAAGGAAGGACAGAAACTATTTCTTGTTTAGTATTCTAGATATTGTGTTTAGGAATAGAAGGGGTGGCAATTTAAATAATGGCTTGCATATGTATGAGAATATAGTGCAGATACAGATTCTTAGTTTTATCACTTAAATTTGCTTATTCATGCTCAGCACTTGTTCAGAACTTGTAAGCACTAAATAAGCTACTAATTACTATAGCACTCAATCTTCCTCATTACCTAGAGGAAAACAGTTTTTGTACTTACTTTTCTCACTTGCTTAGAGAAAAACAGCTCTTGTATTCATTTTCCTCACTTATCTAGAGGAAAATAGTTTTTTATTCAGGCATGCCCAAGGGTAAGCTCCCAGTGTTCTCTCCTGTCTATCTGATGAATCTGGGCATCTTGAGGCAATGTAGAAATTGCCTCATGTACACAGACAACCCTCTCCTCCTACCACCCAACACTACAACCTGTGAGAGATGCACTTATCTAGCCAAACTGGAGGTAAAGCTCTCTCCAACCAAGACTGAACTTGACAGGCATGAGGAGAAGGTAAACATTTGCACCACACCACATAGTCTCACTAAATCTACACCACCAAAATCGAAACATAGTAACACAAAAACATTTGCGGAGGCTCTCAATAATAATCTGTCTAAGCAACAGAGACCTCCAAAGCGGAAACGCAAGCAACCTCCATCTCCCAACACAACCCAAATGACAGCCCACAGACTCAGTGTGCCACTCAACCACAGCCAATAAGGCAAAACAACGTACCCAACACACTAGTCACAGGTGACTCTATAGCCAGGCACACTGATGTCCCACTCACCAGGCTAAATAAGGGGAAGGTTACTGTCAGCTGCCTGTTGGGTGCCAGGATCCGCCACATAACCCACGCACTCAGGTCACTCCACAACAAGTACAAATATGACTCTGTCATTGTCCATGTTGCTGTGAATGACCTGAGACGTACCTCCCTGGACTACATGAAAAGAGACATGGAAGAGCTTTCCGATCTTGTAGCCCAGGCAGGTATGACCCTAGCCCTGAGTAGCATTCTGCCATCGCCCAGAATGATACCACAGTACAAGGACAAATTGATTGACTTCAACAACTGGCTAAGCTTCTGGTGTAATTCTAAGGGGGATCCAGTATCTGTCTGCTTGGGATGACATGGTCGACAGACCACGATGATTTGCCACAGATGGCCTGCACCTGTCGCCCCTGGGATTCCGGATACTGGCTAAGGCTCTTGCTGCCCCTATAGTGCCTTTTTTAGGCAGGGTTCAAATAACAAATTCTCCACCATAACAGGAACAGGCAAGCAAAAATTGAGGGTAATGCTACTCAATGCTAGAAGTCTAAATCTCAAAATGCACTCACTCGAGGCACTCCTTAAAATGGAGAACATAGATAACTGTGCAGTGACTGAGACCTGGTTCAAGGCTCAAGAGAACACCCCTGCACTACCATGCTATAACTCATACCACACTATTCGACAATGTAACCTGGACTGAAACACCAAAGGCGGAGGTGTGTCCATATTCATTAAGGATATCCACACCTCCAGGCTAGTTGCTCAGCGTAATGCATCCGAGGTTATTCAAGTGCAACTAACTCTGGGCAAAACTGCAATCAAAATTGTTGCTTGCTACAGATCCCCCACCATGCCCCAGGATTCCACTCCTCTTTTCCTGATGTACTGGAAAATATTAGGGTTCAACCAAACACCCTAATAATGGGTAACTTCAACTACCCCACCATTAACTGGGAAAACTACTCGTGTACCAACTCCTTAGCTCAATGCTTTCTGGAATTCATAAACTCCAATGCCCTAGATCAACTTATCCACACCTTTACCAGGGGCAACAATATCCTACACCTAGTCATTACCAACATGAGTGACCGGTGTTCCACACCTGAAGTCAACTCCTCGTTGGTCCGATCCGACCATAAGCTTATCACCCTTGATATCCACATCCCGCCCCCATCCCCCATTAAGGAAACCACAGTAAAAAATTTCTCCAAAGTCAACTTCATCCTTCTTAAGACAGAAGTGGTGAACTTCATGACACCCACGCAAATGGACTATACAGTTACAACTGCTGGATCCTACACAAATTAACTCTATAAGCACTTACACGAGTGCATGGATCATGCGATCCCCAACAGAACCAAGATGCTATCCTCCAAAAAAAGGAAGCCAATCTGCTGGTCCCCTGCCATAAATAAACTGTACAACAGAAGGAAGAAACTGTTGCAAAAGAGAGTAAAATCCCATGAGTGGAGGAGCTCCCTGGTCAGCCTCAGTAAGAAGCTCATATCCCTTATAAGATCCGTCCTGGGACCTCTCCTGTTTGGCATCTACTTCTCTGAAGTACAGGCTAACACAGAAGGCCTCTGGCTAACGAAGTTTGCAGATGACTGCAAACTAGGAGCCATAGTCAAGTCCCCAAATGATGTAAACATCCTACAGAAGGGCCTCACTGAGACAGATGCCTGGTGTCAGAGCCATGGTCTCAAGCTCAATGCCAAAAAGTGCAGTGTCATCCCCTTTGGTAAAAACTCTGTACCCATGAACTACCACATAGGCACGCAATCTACTTAACACCAGATGCGTGATAAGAGACCTTGGGACCTAGGTGGACAGTAGTCTCTCCTTTGATAGTCACATCACCACAGTGGTCGGAAAGTACTTTTACATAGCACACCATCATAAAAGGGTTCTCATCCAGGAAAAAAAAAGAGGTCACTGTTCCCCTCTACTCGTCACTCATTAGACCCATTATAGAGTACAACTCCCCTTTTGGAATGTACCTCACAGGATATCTGCAGCAGCTGGAAAGGCCACAGAAGTACCTCACAAAGAGGATTACTGACCTCAAACAAATGCCCTACGCTGACCGCCTCAAAAAACTCCAGCTTTACTCCATAGCATATCGCCTACTCCGAGGTGATCTCTGCCTAACATATAAAGCTATGTCAAACTCAGATCTCTTGAACATGCTACACCTAAAGAAATCCCAATCCCTCACAGCTACATGCTCTAGGGACCTAAACCTTGTCACCACAATAGACAGGACATGCTGGAGGGATAGATTCCTGTCCCAGAGACTTCCTATACTCTGGAACAAGCTACCCATCTATGTCATCTATGTCAAGCAAAGTTCTTCATTAGCACTCAAAGAAAAATCTTGATGAGTGGATGGGAAACAGGAAATACACCCCGGGGATAACTTCTCTCTCTGATGGACAGTGGCACAGGAAAATTACTTTCTTGGGTGGCGTAAGCTATGGAACCTTGCTGGCTAGGCTTACGTAGGTCCTTGGGCCTATAGCCTAGTACCTATCTATAACAGTACTGAGTGCAGATTGTAAACCTGGCTTAATTGCAGCAATTAGTATTAAACCAGTGCTTAAACAGAAGCAAAATATGTTGAAATGAATATTCAAACATTTTTTATATGCTTTGTATGTTTTATGTTTCACATTTTTTGTTTTAACTTGTACATAAAGTAGTATGTATGGTTTTGTGTAGTATGTATGGTTTTGTTATTTACACTATCTCTTTAAATTGTAATTGAAAATTGATGGTTTAGTCAGAAAATGTGTCTGGTATAAATTAAATTCTGAGTCTTGTCATATGGTTGTTGCACAATGAAGAAGGGTATAACCTGAAAGCTTTGTGGATGTGGAATAAATTCTGTGATTTTTTTTGGCTCAACGTGTCTGCTATTTGGAATTCTTTTGCAGTTTATTTGGACTCTCTGTGCACTACACCAGTTCACCTCCATGTTGGTCTCATTTGTGTGGGGTTTTTTTGTGTCTGGAATAGACTTCCCATACATGTCAGAGTACCTCGCTGACCCTCTTCAAGTGTAACCCTGATGAGTGGATGGGAAACCACAAATTTGTCCCAGGGGGTTCCTTCCACCTTTGTCCCTCATTGACAGGTGCTGCCTGAGACTTCTTTTTGGGGGATACATTTTTGGCTAGGCTTGTAAAGGCCTCAGGGCCACTAGCCTAGTCCACTCCTATGATCCTGTGAACACAGAATAATCCACCCCGGATGAAAACGGATACTTTTTCTGCCGAAATGGAGACCGGTTACCACCTGAAACGCATATGCATACATTGTGTAAAAGGCTTCCTGAATGAGTCCAAGACATCAGAAAACTCTCTTGGAAGGTATGAAAAGATAAACTCTGAGACAGAAGTATCATGTCACATTGTAGGAAGCACATAACAATTGAACCATAAACTTCCTTAGAGATGATGTCAGAAGATGAAGGTCATGAAAACAGGCCCTCCTAGGCCATAACATTTTTGAAAAATACAGGTCATGGTCTTTATACTCTGACCTTGGGGAATCAATTTAAACTTACCAAAACCTGGCTTTCTGAAAGGTGAAACAGCAATTCCACAATACCTAAGCATTGGTCTACTGCACTGTTTGAAATGGAAGACAATGAAAACAGGCATATCTGGAGGATGATTTTGCAGGGAGGATAGACCTCTGCACCCATAGTACTAAAATTATTTACTACAAAATTGAAACTGCACAGACATTGGGGGAAGGAATGTTCATATCCCTTCTACTCAGTAAATGTGACCTTAGAGTTGTCATACAAGTCCAGGTGTGGCAAGGTTATGTACTCGCCATAAGGTTCCATGTGTGTTATCCATCTTCACCTTCATTCTTACCAGGATGGGTTTGGATCCGATCCTCAGATCGACTCGGCCTTATACACAAGCTCAAGGTCTTCCACTAGCCTGCGGCTAAACCCTATCCCAGCATGCACCAGGAAAGCTCCCCAGATCTTGTTTGCAGTAATAATAAAAGAATACAAAATTAAGGTAATTTAAAACCATAGAAAGCAATAAAGAAGGTCAAAGATTATTAATAATAATAATAATAATAATAATAATATCCAAATGCACGAACTCGGTCTTCCATGAGTACAAGGCTTGGGGGAAAGAGGGTGGGATGTAAGAATGAAGGTGAAGATGGAACATTATGGTGAGTACATAACTTCTTTATGGACAGCATCCCTAACACCATCTTTCTTGGGTGGCTCAAGGGAGAATATTCTTCAGAATTGTGGAAACAAAGGAGGCCCAGTTCCTGGAGGCCAAATCAACTTTGTAATGAGTGATAAAGGTATGTGGTCTTGTCATGTTGCCGCAGCACAAATGGTATCAATTGGCAGTCTAGCCAGAAAGGGTTGCAATGGCTCTTGTAGAGTGGGCTTTAACCCTATGGGGAAGATCTCTGTTTTGAGATTTATAAACAAAGGTTATGCAATCTGAAAGCCATTTAGAAACTGTCACTTTAGAGACTGGAGCACCTTTTTTGAATCTGAACAAGATATAAATAGGTGGTCAGATTTTATGAAATCCTTAGCCCTGTGTAAACAGAAGCGTAATTGTCTATGCACATCCAGTTGGTGTAACATGTATTCTGCTTTATTCTCGTAATTTGGATAAAAAACTGGCAGCTCTATGGACTGGTTTAAATTTGACGCTGTACATACTTTGGGTAAAAAGGAAGGGTTTGTTCGTAAGAAGACCCTGTCTCTGTGGAATAGCAAGTAGTGGGGCTTTATTGACGAGGCTTGCAGCTCTGACACCCTCCTAGCAGAAGTAACTGCTACCAAAAGAATAGTTTTCCATGTCAAAAATTTGAGTTTGCAAGATGACGCTGCCTCGAACGGGGGAAAAATGAAACGAGATAAGACAAAATTCAAGTCCCAAGGTGCTGCAGGGTTTTTGATAGGTGGTCTTAGTAATTTAAGAAAGGCTTTACATAGTCTGAGACATAATATTGAGGCCCAATTCACCTAAATGGAATTTGGATATCGCTGCTAGCTGAACTCTAATGGTAGCTGCGGCTGCTCCTTCACTAAATAGTTTTGTCAAGAATTCTAGTATGGAATTTAATGGGGCAGAAAACAGGTCAATATGATTATGAGAAACCCATAAAGAAAATCTTTTCCATTTGTTTCTACATATATATTTCTCGTTGAAGCCTTATGAGAAGATATTAGGATGGGTTTAACTGATGAAGAGAGGTTAGGAAGCCTGGCTATATCTGGCTATAGTTGGAATCAGAGCAACCAAGCTGTTGATTTGAGGGTTTAAAGGGAAGGATGGATACATGAGTCAAAAAATCCGGAACTGGGTCCAGAATCCAAGGCTCCTCCTGAAGATGAGGCCACAGGAAGGGGAATCAGATTTGATGATGCCAGTATGGGACGATGAGTATCAAGTCCCTTCCCAAGTAAATGGCTTTCTGAAGAACTTTAGGTATTAATGGAGACCCGAGGGCCAATCATGTACAAGTGCATCCCTTGGTGGGAGGGGATAAGAGCAAAGTAGCTGCTGCATTTGGCATTCATGGACATGGCAAAAAGGTTGCAGCAAGGCTGGCCCCATTTGCAGAAAATCTTTTCCTCTACTTCCTGTTTTAGGGACCACTCGTGAGGCATCAGAATCACTCTGATGAGTCTGTCTGCTATCACACTGGATTTCCCCGGGATGTGTGTTGCTATCAGAAAGCAATGGGAGGAGGTCACCCACTGCCATACTCTCAGGGCCTCTCGACAAAGGGGGTAAGATCTGGTTCCTCTGTTTTTGTACCATACAACTGACATGTCTGTCTGTATTGCAACTGTTCCCAGCGGAAGACAGTCCTGAAATGCTTGCAATGCCAGAAGCACCGCTCTCATCTCAAGGGCATTGATGTGCAAATGGGCCTCGTGATCTTGCCAAGTGCCTTGATCTGTCTTGTCAGGATAATGCCCCCCCCCTCCCCATCTGAGAAGCATCCGTGGTCACTGTGGCTAATGGTTGGGGAAGTACAAAGGATTAACCTAGCATCACATGAGTGGAGAAAAGCCACCAACGAAAGTCTTTTTGGCATGACTCAGTTATCAAAATTTTGTGGGACATGGGCAGCTCCTGCATTGACCACTGAGTGGACAGTAGCCACTGAAGAATGCTCATATGTAGACGTGCTAATGGGATCAAGGTAATTGCTGAGGCCATGGTCGCCAAGACTTTTAGGACTGTCCTTGCTTGTGCTTTTTTCTTTGTAAGAAGATTTAATACCAGACATCGTAAAATTTGCACTCTTCTGGCAGAAGTTTGGCCATCATCTTTGTCGTATACAATTCTGCTACTATAAAAACAACACATTGAGAAGTTAGCAAGGCAGATTTCTCGTACTTTATTGATTCCTACGTGAAAGCAGAGCTGCAAGGTGGTGTTTCTTGCTTCTATTAGTAGATGTTTGGTGGTAGTGGTTAGGAACCAGTCATCTAAATAAGGAAACACCCGGAATCCTAGGTGCCTCAAGTGAGATGCGACTACTGCCATACATTTGGTGAACACTTTGATGGACTCCTCTGGGGAGTCTGAATGCTTCCTCTTACATAACCTCTTCCATGGGACCTCTTCAGAGGGGTACCCTGGAGAGGTTTCAGAAGAGTGGGAAGGCACCGTGTGGGGCGTCCTGAAGCCTGGGATCCCTGTGGACGCAAGGGTATAGAAGCAGACACCGGTGCCTTTGGAGATGACGGTGGAGCTGACTGTGGAGACAGCACTCTCCTCATCACCTCAAAAGCCTCCCCATCCCTGATCCGAAGAACCCGAAGGAATGCCCAGAATCAAGGACGACAGCACTGAGGCTGAGATAAGAGCCAAGCTCACCCGAGCCGATGCCCCGAAAGGCAAGTTCGGATCTGACAATTGTCTGATCTGACTCGCCTCCCAGACCCAACCAGAGAGCATCGGGTCCTAGACTCCTCGAGCCCCGATGGAGCAGAGGACGTCGAAGCCATGATCAGATCTGAAGATCCTGTAACAGGTCTCTGTTACAACAGTTCCACCAATCTCAGCTCCAGACATTCCAGCTCTGAGGCCCGAGGACAGGTTGGAGGAGGAATCAAAGCAGAAAAGGACGTGGTCGGATCCGAAGCCCTTGGGGTTGGATTCAATAACAGCTTGGCCAGCACCGGTGTTTTTAACAGTCTCTGTACTACTCGATCAATGTCATAATCGGACAGGCTCCTGGAAGACCGGGTGAAGGGGGCTGGAAACTTAGATGGTTGGAGCAGAGATGATCTGAGAGTAGGGAAGAACGGTTCCAAGACAGGGGACCAGCTCTGCAACTCAAACTCAACCAGCACCAAAACTGATGGTGTTGGAGCAGTAGATCTCTCGGATCCAACACCTTTATGATCCGGAGTGGAGACTTTTGTAATTATTTTTAGACAGCTCTGATAGAGCACTGGAAGAGAAAGATTTCCTCCCAGACTTGTCCGATTTAGAGGAAGGAGACTAGTCAGACTTTCAAGAACCCGGACCTTCTTGTATTGCTTCAGAGAAGGGGGGTTTTAAGAGACCTCTTAATATTAATTTGTTTTTTCTCTCCAGAAGAGCCCTGTGGTCGAAGGAGTGACTTACTGAACAAGACTCCTGGAGGTGGACAGCTCCTAAGCAATTTACACAAATAGTGTGTCTATCAGTGAGGGATATTTTCTGTCCACATTTCTCACATGTTTTAAACCCAGAGGGTTTCGACTCTTTAGAGGGCATTACCACAAAAGGAATAGTGACAGGAAAGGCTAGAACAGAATTTTTTTTTTAAACTACAACAATAAAACAGTAACCACAATAGTAGTTAAACAATGAACTATTATTCATAAAGGAAAGTAAAGATAGGATGGCACAAGCCCTCTAATTTAAATGGGCTATGCCCAGAGGAAGGAAATAAGCGGGAAGCCCTATAACTTAAATGGGCTTAGGGTAAAAGCAGTTCTCTAATTTAAACGAGCTAACAATTTTTGAGAAAACAAAAGTAAGGAGAGCCCTCTAACTAAAACGGGCTATCAAAAGAGGAGGCTGGAATAGGGAAAATAGGCCTAATGGAAAATGACGGCCAACAGCAGAAAAACTCAGCAGAACAAACTAGAAATAACCACAACCAACACCAAACTATTTAACTAGAATAAAAATAATTAGGAATAAACAATTTCCAACAATATGGGTTATTATCAATAGTATACTTAGCCAAAGCCAGTAGAACGAGCAACCAATCTTGTTTAGTGGCAAACAAGCTCTAGGGAGCTTTCCTAGTGCATGCTGGGATAGGGTTTAGCCACAAGCTTGTGGAAGACTTTGAGCTTGTATACAAGAAAACAAACAACGTTCTCAGTAGAAAAAACACTTTTAATGCATTACATTACAGTATTAAAAGTGTTTTTTCTACTGAGAACGTTGTTTGTTTTGTTGGACATACTGGCATTTGTGTTTAGCTTGTATACAAGGCCATTTAGTTCAAGCAGTCTCCAATATTACCCTGGACTAATGGATTACTCTGTATTTCACCTATTTATTCCCAAAATGGTCTGGAATTGATTTGTCATCCTAAAGCCTATTAGCAGACCTATGGCTATCACATCTGCTTTTCTTTCAGAGCTTCCATTGAGGATATCTGTGTTGTCTTGGTCAAAGAGTCATAACCTTGTAGCACATTACAAGTTGGACACTGTCTCCAGAAACAGATCTCCTTTGGATTCGACAATGCTCCCACATATCTTTCTGGAGGACCTCCCAAGATTTATGTTGTTGGGGACTCTAACCCATCAGTGAGGAAGAATGAAAAGGACATCATCAGAATTTGGAGTTAAGTACTTACCATAACTTAGCATCTGTACTGTCTATTTTCATTCTTTCTCACCTTCCCTCCCAGCCATCCCCCAGCCTTATTATTCCTAGAAGGTTACTGGATGACATAGGAGCTTTCACGTTCCTTATTTGAGACTTAATCTTTTCCTTATCTGTCTTGTCTTTTTAAATCAGTACCAATAGGCAGCAAACTCAATCTGAGGAGTTAGGGATAGTACAGTGCATTATGGAAGAGGGAGGAGCTCGAGACTAGGATCCAAAGTCTTGGAAATGCAGGCAAGTTGGTTCTGAGGGTCGGATCAGAGAGCCATCAGTAAGGAAGAATGAAAAACAACATAAGTGCTAAGTTATGGCAAGTACATAATTACTTAAGATTAATCCAGCCTCTTGTCAGTGACTTCTGTATACGTTAAAGATGTTAAGGCAAGAAAGTACATTTTTATTTGTAAGATGTACAGGTCTTATACAGTAAGAAGATAAGAATGGCTGGTCAGAAGCAAGTTAAAGTTGATATACTGTGATATTGGACTGCTGGGATGGGGAAGGTTACAAAGTACATTGATATATGTAGAATTAAGATATCACTCTCCTCTGTTTTTTACAAGAATGGCTGTCTAGATTAATGTCCTTGGTTTAAGCTACAGACAAGTTACTTTAAGAGAAATAAGATAAAATGATAAAAGGCATGGAGAATAGTATGTTCCATCAGAGTGTCACTGACACACACTCACAGTCCAGATTCCAATACTAACAATCTGCCCTAGAGTCCTCCCAACACAACCCCAAACAATTCTGGTCCTCCATAAACTCCATCCTCCACCCAGGTAAAGTCAGAAGCCCTCTCCTCCTAACATCCCTCACTCCTCCGAAAATATTGTTACCTCATTCAACACACACTTCACACAAACCATACTATCACTAGCTAGACAACACAACCCCCCTCCACTCCAGCCCACACCTTGAACTAGTAATCTCCTCACTAACTTCTAATTTTCTCCTGTTCCTACTACCAACATAAAAAACTCTTAACTAAACTTAAGCCCACCAAAGAAGCAGCAGACAACCTCCTAAGTGAATACCTACAAATCGCAGCTGATGCTCTAGCCTACCCAGTATTCATCTTGATTAACCTATCTCTGTCAGAAATATACGTTCCCAAACTATGGAAAGTATCACATACAATTCCCCGCCACAGAACTAATTACCACTCCATAGGTATTCTCTCTCCACTCTCTAAAATACTAGAGAGATGCATTCACTCTCAGGTCTCAGACTACCTCCTTTCCAATACTCAACATGGTTTCCAACCAAACCATAGCACCACCACTGCCTTACTCTCCTTTACTAACACTATCCTTCAGCATAAAAACAATGGCTATCTCTCCTCTGCTACTTTCCTAAACCTATCTAAAGCATTCAACATGGTTCCACACAAACTCATCCCTGTCCTCAATAACCTATCCGTCTCTCAATCAGTCACCAACTGGTTTCAGAGTTACCTGTCTGACCACCAACAATCCGTTGTATGGCAGAATGACATATCTCCCCAACTACCTGTCTCTATAGGGGTTTCCCCAAGGATCCATCCTTGGAAAGTACAGTTGTGTAAACTCACCATAAATGTAGATGTTCGAGTGTATTCACTGTTGCAATCATTACATTTGGGTAATCTGCTGGCAGGTTGCCTTCAGTCGGCCTGAATAACAAAGTCTTGGGTCCTGCGTCAGTTGCTGTCTCATCTTCCATGACTAAGTCCATACCACCAACAAAAAAGAAACTGCACGTTGTATCCAGCTGCCCAAATAATTTTGCAAGCACGAGAAAATAACGTACTATTTATTGCAAAAAACAAGAAATGACAAAGCGCTTTTCGTCAGGCTATATGTCCCAACTTCTTCAGATATTTATACAACACAAACCACAAACTATATAGAAAGTGAAAATTCAGCTGATTCCTGAACCAAACAGGAATCAGTTACTCAAAATGGCACTCACCCTCATTCATTACCTAAAATATAGCTAAAACAGCTCTCATCTACGCATTATTTTAAAACAATATTTCAAAATAGTAAATAGAGTAAAAGACGTAAAACCAATATTTGTCTATTGTGAAATGTTAATACAATTGGTGTTGAATTTAAAGTTATTTTTTTATTTATATTTATATATATGTTCAAGTGAAACAAGACTTAAGAACACATAAATAAAACAAGCACACCTAACCTTAAGGAGCTAAAAATGAAATGCACGCCAAGACAATGGTGTATATAAAATATTTTAAGTACAGTGTAGTAATCCTCTTCCATGACGTCAGGTCGTCAGGGGTATAAAACATGCAGCCGATGCCATTTTATTCAGTTTTTCTTGCCCCAGATGTCAGTTGCCCCCCAAATGGGGAGCAAAAAAATAAAAAAATAAATATATATATATATATATATATATATATATATATATATATATATATATAAATAAACAGCAATATATATGTAAATGAACTTTTAGCAACATAAACTTTACCTTCATCTAAAAGCAAATACAACACAAAGGCTTTAGAATATAGTGAAGGAAAGAGAAGTTACAAAAAAAGGGGGATGGCAGGTGGGTAACCTGGACTGCAATAGTGAATACACTCAAACATCTACATTTATGGTAAGTGTACACAACTGTACTATTTTCTTCGTGTTTCACTGTTGCAGTCATTACATTTGAGTAGAATCCCAAAGCTATGGATGGGAGGATGGAACTAAATAGCATTAGGAGCGGCTATGAGGTCCTGCAGAACTGCAGTGGCAAAGCCTGCCCTGGATTAAGAGAAGAGAGGCAAATGATAATGCTTTGTGAAGGTATGAACAGAGCTCCAAGTAGCAGCTTCTAGAATGTCTTTGGTTGGAACTCCTCTGAGAAAGGCTGCTGAGGTAGAGGCAGCCCTGGTGGAATGTGACCTGATTTCCTTGGACAGAGGTTTACCATGGTGCAAGTAGCAGAAACGAATGCAGTGGCTTATCCACTTAGAAATAGTCTGCTTTGATATAGCCTTCCCCTCTGATCCTGAAGCAAATGCCACCAGTAGTTGCTCAGACTTTCTTAGAGATTTGGTCCTATTTAAGTAGGATCTTAGTTGTCTGTGTACGTCCAATGAATGCAGAATCTGCTCCCCCTTGTTCTGTGGATTTGGGTAAAATGTTGGCAGGTGAATAGTTTGGTTAAAAGCCACACTGGATACCACCTTACGCATAAAGGAAGGATAGGTCCTGACGGACACCCTGGCCAGGTAAAATGTAATAAAAGGCTCCACAGCCATGAAGGCCTGCAGTTTTGAAACCCTTCTTGCTGAAGTGATTGCCAAAAAGAAAACTGTTTCCAAGATAAAAACTTTATATCCACAGTAGCTCCTGGTTCAAAAGGAGGCAGGGTGAGTTTATCAGCACAAAACTGAGGTCCCATGCAGGAGTTGGTGATGATCTGGGAGGCCTTAAATTTTTGGCCCCTCTAAGATACTGTTTTAGCAGAGGATGAGAAAAGATGGGAGGCTCCGTGTTGTAATGAGCCGAGATGGCAGAGGCATGGGTTTTAATTGAAGAAAAAGATAGGCCCTTGTCAAACATCTCAGTCAAGTATTGTAAAATCTGAGGGATATTTGGTTTTGCGGTGTCCCTTCCTTGTGCTTGGTTCCAAGCACAGAATCTCTTCCATTTTCAGCATAAGATTTTCTAGTACTAGGCCTTCTGGCTTCCAAAATGACATCCATCACAGATTTACTGAGAGGTGTTGTTTGAATAATTACATGATCAGCCATGCTGCAAGGTTAAGTGGTTGGAGCTGAGTGTGCAGAATTTGATTGTTCTGCGGAGACAGTAGATGAGGTATCTGAGGCAAGTACCAAGGAGGGATGTGAGACATATTCCTTAGAACTGGGTACCAGTGCTGGCAAGGCAGGAGCAATTGGGATCATTTTTGGTTTTTCCTGTCTGACTTTTAGTAAGACCTTGGAGAGAAGAGGCAGAGGGGAAAAGGCATAGACTGATAGGTTTATCCAACTGAAGGGCAGGGCATCCACTTACCATGCTTGTCTGTGATAAGTCCTTGCGCAGAATTTGTCCAGTTGATAATTTTGGGGAGAGGCAAATAGATCTATGTCTGGGCTCCTCCATTTCTGTGTTACCATGCTGAAGATTTGTGGATCCAGTTTCCACTCTTGTGGATCCAGTTTCCACTCATGTGGGTCCATAAGATTTCTGCTTAGGTCGTCTGCTAGAGTATTTTCTTTTCCTGGCAGGAATTGAGCTTTAAGATGTACTTGGTAAGTCAAGGCTGTGTTCCACAATGCCATGGCTAGTCTGCAAAGGGAGTAGAAATGTGTACTCCCCTGCTTGTTTATGTACCACATAACCCTGGTGTTGTCCGTCTTTATCAGTAGTTGTCCTGGATGAAGTAAGTCCTTGAAGGCTGTCAGAGCATTCTGAACAGCTAGCATCTCTTTCTGGTTGATATGCAGAAGCATTTGTTCATAGGTTCATACTAGGCTATCTGCCCTAGGGCATTTATAAGCCTAGCCAGAATGTGTTTGGCTTTCGCCACCCATTTTAAATTTATTTTGCTATGCCCTTTCTCGAGGTTAGTATACTGTGCCTCTGTCTAACAGTGACACAGAAGTGATACCCGGGGTAAACCTACGATCTCCCATCCACTCATCAAGATTCTTCTTGAAGATAGTCAATGTGGGACTCTGCCTAACCTGGACTGGGATTTTATTCCAGAGTGAAGGGAGCCTCTGGGTTATGAATCTGTCCCTCCAGCATGTCCTATTTATTTCAGTGCTGAGGTTCAAGTCTCTTGAGCTGCAAGCTCGATGGGATTTGGATTTTCTGAGGTG